>NC_074711.1:35530264-35775264 GCF_947242115.1 Biomphalaria glabrata | reverse complement strand
TAATTATCAACGCGATTCGAACTCGAGAGACTAGATCCTTCGGTTCGGAAGCCAAGCGCTTAACCATTCGGCCACCACGTTGTACCCCCAAAAAGCTACCTAACAATCGGCCAAATTATTTCATCTGAATACCTCGAACTTTGTTGTATTTGTTTTTATTTGATTAGATTGTGAATATACAAACTAAGGTAGCCACCAGCCTGTTTGTTGTAGGTCAATTTATTTCGTGTTTGGTATATCAGATCTCACAGCACAAGTAGCTCATCCCGCGACATTGTTAGAGTCTGAGGCTGGGTCAACTACTGATGTATCCTAACTCAAGCCTAAAGCAAGAAAGGTGGCTGAAAATCTCCCCCAACACCGGTAGCACGTTTTCAACGTTTTAAGACGGTATCAATAAAGGTTTATTCTATAGCCCTAATGAATGGGGGCCATGGAGCGATGGGGGCTGCCGTAGGCGTTGGCCTCAGCACGGGTCGCACGATAAAAGACACTCGGGATATGGGATTTGAAAAGCCTCCCCCCGACACGGGCCCATTGCATGCGTTGAATAGAGGGGGGGGGTAGGAAAAAAATGAGTGGGGAGAGGGCGAACGGAGGGAGGGGGAACCCGTCCATTTTCATCAATGCTGTCTTTACAGCTCTGTGGCAGGCTTTGTGCCAGTGTGACCCCGACTTCCTTTACGTGGCGTGCTATCAACCATAAGTCCGACTGCTCTTACAGACTATGGCGTTTTAAGGGCTTCAGCCTTATGCCATTAAATGGCTTGCTGTTTGGACATTCTACTCCTGGCTTGGACAATAACCCTGACGTCAGAGGTTATTCGAGGATGGCACAGGAACTGTAAAACACAAAACGCAAATCCAATAAAGTCCTCGCACCCTTCTTCTTCATCTCTTCAGAAAGCTAACCCCTTGCACAAATTTTGAGTGACTTGATAGCAAGAGAGAGAGAGAGAGAGAGAGGGGGGGAAGGGTTTAATTGGTCAATTTGGAATATTCATGTGCAGGTAGGCCTATAGACTCAAATTTGAACTGCCTATAACATTCAAGAAGAACTATTTGTTGATAGTTGTGTGTGTGTTGGATAAATGGAAGAGCTGCTGCTTGCTGAACTCCAGTCATTGATTTGCGACAGGTTTTGGCTTTTCCTGGACTCAATTTAAAACATCTCTCTAGTCAGGATGTAAAACATCTCTCTAGTCAGGATGTAAAACATCTCTCTAGTCAGGATATTCAAAAGGAACCGAGACATGGAGAATACACGACGGTCATTATTGTAGCCAAAAAACACCTTCCCTAAGACTTAAGGCACTAGTCATTGAAAGATCAAAAGTCTGCATAGTCCTTACTGAACTAAAACTCTACAGTGAGAGAACCTTTCTTGACCTTTACACAGATAAGTGTGCGAATGATTTTTAAATGCACACCAGAACGTCATTGAGACTTTAGACGAAACCAATCTTTATAGCAGTCCTCAACACTGACCTGCGACGTCGCAATACGTGGGCAGATTAGACCAATAGCTCTTTCCCAAGTCACACAGTAGGCCTACTACGATCCCGGATTCGAATCCTGGTGAAGACTGAAATTTTCATTTCGGGATCTTTAGGGTGCCTCTGAAACCACTCTCGTAAACCATGGGCCACAGAAACAGAAAAACATGATTTTTACAGCATACGCTTTATATTTTGCAAGACCTGAAAAGGAACTTTTTATTATTTATAATATAGTTATAAAGCATAAATATTTCAACTATTTGTATTTTAATTATTAATATTACGTTGTTATTTTTGATAATTGTTTCATTTTTTTTTCTTTTGTATAGGAATGGTTTTTAGCTCTAAACAAATATTAAACAAACAATTTGTAAGTTGATCTTCGTCCAGCGTCGAAGTTTGAAACTTGGTCTGTCTGGCAAGAAACGAACCGTTTACCCGCCAGTGCAAGTCTCTCTACAAACCATTCGCGCCATTTTTTTTCCTACCTTTATTTCAGTAAAAAAAAAAAATCAAAAAAGCGGGCCACAACTCTTCAATGGGCGTCCTTCTTTTGTCCACGGAGCCGTTGCCATTTCGAGTGTTTAAATTTTTCTTAGCATCAATGCGCAATGTTCAACGTAAGGGATCATTATGGAGACGGGGAACAATACAAACAGAGGGACGGAAGACTTAGGAAACGTTATAGACAAGCTTAGGCCAAGCCCGATTGCTGGTCGTGTCTAATTCTTTCTACTCGGCATGGCTGATACAAAAAAAAATTTTCGGTTTAAATAGAAGGAAAAAAAAACAATATGGCGCTTTGTCGGAGTGTGTGTGTGTGTGTTTATGGTCGTGTGTTTGTGTGTCTAGGTAAGGTAATGGGGGAAACACCTGGACACTGATTAAAGGGAGGTAATTATTCTCCGTAAAAGACCAATTGGTTGAGTCATATGGTATGGTTGCGTCATACTTTGACAGGATTGCACACTCTCAACAGAAAGACGTATGTACACAGCAGAATTACGAGTGCACAAACGAGGTACATATGTACAACAGAAGTACGAGTCCACAGCAGAAACAATTTGTGCACTAAGGAAAATGGAAGCACATGTGAACAGAAGAAATAAGTGTGCACAACCTTAACATCAACTTTGGCTCAACATTTCTAACAATATATAGCCATTGTTGGCCAGGCCAGATCTATTTGCAGGCGGTGATAATACTTAATAGATGTACTCAGTGATGGATTGCCTAACTTTTAATTACTATATATATATAGTTTGTCCATCGTGGTTCGATGATGACTACTTTTGTCATCCAGGGAGCTGAGTGCTTTGCACTGGGGTTTTGTGCCTCCTCGTGTGTCTGGTGAGACCTATGTGAGCCCGGCTGCACATTGGGCAGGTTATTCCAGCTGGAGCTAGTGTCACTGCCATTAACACTGCTGAAAACAGAACCACACTGGACAAATTAAGAGGCTGCGAAAATCATGGAACTCAAACGTACATTCCGTTGAACAAGTCTTCGCTGTGTCTTGAGTGAGGTGTTGATTATGTTCTGCTGGAGGTAACAACTAATTCCAGCTAACTGACTGAACACAGGCGGACAATGAAATTCAAACAATCAAAAGAGAATTGACGATTCAAAAATTTCATTCGATAATGAAGGGAATCCGTCTATGTCTTCGCTGCTAAGGAAATAACAAAGTTCTAAAACTTCTCGATAGACAAAACTTGACTGTCTTCAAAGGCGCTAACATATGAACCGTTTTTATTTCATATCATAACTCAAGTCCTTGTTTTTTTTTTTATTAGGACGTTATTGTTACCTTGTGAAACCTAAACCGAAATACACAAAACAAAATGAATCTTAATTTTTACGCGCCAAATTCAGTATTGTAAATTAGCATATGCTAACAATAATATTGTATTCGCCTAATTACCACTCGAGGAAAGATTTAAATGTAAAATAGAAATTAGAATTACGAGATACCGCAGTATAACATTCTGTTTAGAATTTTCTGCATTAATAGTTCCAGATATGGTATTTCCGGAAACAGGGCCGGACTTTGGCCACTGCAACCTATGCGGTCGCAGTGGGCCCCGCACTTTCATAGGACCCGCGCTGATTCTAGGCGTAAATTATTACATTAAACCATTTTAAATCATTTTAACTTATATATAATAGAAGGGACTCCTGGAAATCTCCTGAAAACTCATAAAAATTTCCCTAAAAATAGACAAACTTTTGATTTTGGGGTGCCAATCTTAAAAAAAAAACGTCACTGTCAGCTTCCATTTAAAAAAATGTATTGTTAAGACGAATGTATTTTCTAATAAAGAATCTTAATTGTGAAATTATGATTATCCCTACCCAAACTGGGCACCGCGCAATTCGTATCGCTTTAGGGCCGGCCCTGTCCGGAAATCATGGCATTTTATGAACATCTTTTTTGTTTGTATTTTAGTTGTACAAGAGGGAGAGGGAGATTTTCTGGATGGTTCAAATATGTTTCAAAAAGTTATTTGATAGCAGGGACAAAAAGACGATATTTAGATATTTTGTAATTGATTATTTCTTGGACATGACGAACTATGCAAGTTGCAACTAGATCCTGGGTTTGGCTTGGTCACGTGAACTACAGCTCTTATCCGTCACCTTTTAAATCAAACACAATGTCTTAGACATAGTTGAACAATAATTGTCTCGTAATCATTGGTAGGATTTTTTTTTACTGACATATTAACAATGATGTAATGTTAAATGGTCCATATAGCATACAAAAGACATCCACCCAGGTTCCTCCATGAAGTTCTGACTTGAATAGAGGTATTGTAAAAATTGAAACAAAATGATACAGTGGAGAGGAAGCGCTAACAAATAATAAAAAAAAATTATAGATATGCGTAGCCGGTGGGTAAAAACATCTATATTCATACACGGTGGGTAAAAACATCTATATTCATATGTATCCCACCTAAACAGAATTTGAGCTCTTCCGCCTGTTTCTGCAATCAACTCTCTGCGCGGCCAAGTTGTACATACAGAAAATACTTTTAGAACTGCACAAAACTATCTTTAAACTAGGTTCAAAGTTCAAGACTTTAGAAGAACAGTTCATTGAGGTCAATCCCAGCATACATTTCTCTATGCCATCATGTTCTCATATTCAAATGCGCGTGCTCTGTGTCGGGGGAGTGTTCAATGGAAGAAGGTGATTAATTTTGAGCACTCCCGTGTTCGCTTGGCTGGAAGTCCTTATGGCGAAAGGGAAGCTTCACCACAGGGGGGAGTGCGGTGCCCTCGTCTTTTCACACGTTAGGACACGTTTTAGGCCAGAAATATTGAGCAATATCATTTGTTTCATGCTGAGAGAGCACTGCTGATAGAGTTGGGTAAACTCTCTCCCTTTCTTTCTCTTTCTCTCTCTTTTTCTCTTCCCCCTTCATTCCCTCCTTTATTTTGAGGTGTTTTTTTTTAATCCTTCAGCTCTCTTTTAAAGTCTTTATATACACAATGTTTTTCTTGTTTTTCTATTCGTTCAGTTTTTACATTATTTTTAGTTTTCTAGGGCATTTTTTTTCTCTTCAAAACCAAACCAAAGTACTATAACAGAGCCAATAAATTCATAAATTATATCATTATCAAAACTATCGCAAACATAGTTACATTAATTCATTTGATAGCCATTAGACGTGACGTGGCAACGAGCTATTGGTCTAATCTGCCCACAGGTTATGATGTTGCAGGTCAGTGTACAGGCCTTCTATTACGATTGGTCTCGATTTAAGTCAGCTATTCTCTTCCATTGTACCCTATCCCTCGTCGCGGTTTGCAGTACTCCCTGGGCTCGAATAGACCCTTTCTTTCACCTCGGGTTGGGGAGGGGGAGGAGCAAAATGTTGAGAAGCACTGATAGAACTGAACATTTCAATCTGTAGCTTGATGGAGGAGTCCTAAGTTCTCAAAGAAAGTCAATTAAGTTTTATTTCGCCGTACATAATGATAGCGTTTTATATCATTTACTATGTAGCATTGAAAATAGACTCGAGATAGCAAGAAGAAATCAAAGCTGCCTTGTGCTGCCATGTAGACCAGTGTTTCCCAAACTATGTTCCGCGGAACCCTAGTGTTACTGGAGGCCTGAATAGGTGTTCCGCGAAATACTGGAATAATTAACTAGTAGGCCACCACCTGAATTAATCTCTCTAAACAAAATGTGCAAAGTGTTCCGTTCAATGCTCAGAATGTGGAAGCGTTAAGGAAAAATATTTTGATAAATTAAACAATGAAATACGTAAAGTAAAGTGCAAGTGACTTATAATGCATCTGCTAGCGAGGGTATTATGAGGCCAGCACAACGATCGATCAACTTTGTTATTTGTCCAATATCAGGTACCCACTGGAGTTTTGGTTGAACTCAGGAACGTCCTAAAATTCCACGAAGTTCAAAATCCACCGAGCTAAAACTCTTGATCCGTCGATTGGGAAGTCAATCGATTTCCCATTCGGCCACTAAGCACCAAAGAAGATAATTAGAGAGAGAGTAAGAGGGGGGGGGGTGGGAGTGAGAGAGGGAGAGAGAGAGAGAGAGAGAGATAACTTGAAAAACAAGTCTTAAAGTTCAAAGACAACACAATTCCGTCTTTGAAACCCTAAGTTTCAACAACTGGCTAATTTGTGATTAAAACTGACATCTATTAAATTTTTGATACGTTTTTTTTCTCACAAATTCTACATTTCTACACTACTTAGGTCTTAAATACAAAAAGACGTGTATAATGTCTAGGTTCAATCTTTTCCCGGCCATTTATTGCTTTCATTTGCCTAAGGCCTAAATTGCCTTCATTTGCCTACAGCCATGCCCACAATCTTTTGGCTAATCTGACGCCGAATAAATTCGCATACAACTCTTAATTTTAATGTTTGATTACCATCTCCCTCCTTGCCTTCGCTGGGAGGGTGCGACTTCAGCAGAGGGGAGGGGCGCGAAGAAAAATGCAGGAGACAAGCCGTTAGTGTGTGGGGTCAACAGTTGACGTGTACAGCCCCCTGAGTTTCTCCAAATGTTCAATGACTTTTTGATCTTTTTTTTTAAAGGTTAGATATGAATAGAAGTGTGTGTGTGCGTTTGGGTGTGCGTGTATGTGTGTGAGGTGAGGGATGAGAAGGTGGCTTTCTTGACAATACACGAAATAAAATCGTTTTGAACATTAAAGTGTGTGGCATATTGTTGAAGACGGTCGTTGACTTGTAGCACCAAACTGCTGGTAGACAACTGAACCGCTGTAAGGGTATTAGATCTTCACTTATAAAACGTGAAATGACTTGAATAACTTCTTTGTGAACAAAACTACTAAATAGAACTTTTTTTTTTACATTATAAACATTCAATTTGAGATGAAATGAAATAGCAGACTTTAGTAATAATATAAAATGATATTCTGAACAAAAATCTAATTCACTACAAAAAACAACGTCTTTTCACTCTGGCATTCTGAAGTCGACTGGCCTACCCAAGACAGCTTACGACAATGGCGCTTACCTTGCATCATTCACAATGCATAGCCACCTACCAATCGCTAACTTCATCTCACCGCCGCCATAGACTCACACACTCTCCATAACACATATTTTAAGTACTAACACTGTAGAGAGTAACTGAGTATCTTGACTGTAAAGAGCAAATGAGTATCACGACTGTAGAGAGTAACTGAGTATCATGACTGCAGAGAGTAACAAAGTATCATGACTGTAGAAAGTAACTGAGTATCATGACTGCAGGGAGTAACTGAGTATCATGACTGTAGAGAGTAACTGAGTATCATGACTGCAGAGAGTAACAAATTATCATGACTGTAGAAAGTAACTGAGTATCATGACTGCAGAGAGTAACTGAGTATCATGACTGTAAAAAGTAACTGAGTATCATGACTGCAGGGAGTAACTGAGTATCATGACTGTAGAAAGTAACTGAGTATCATGACTGCAGGGAGTAACTGAGTATCATGACTGTAGAGAGTAACTGAGTATCATGACTGCAGAGAGTAACAAATTATCATGACTGTAGAAAGTAACTGAGTATCATGACTGCAGAGAGTAACTGAGTATCATGACTGTAGAGAGTAACTGAGTATCATGACTGCAGAGAGTAACTGAGTATCATGACTGCAGGGAGTAACTGAGTATCATGACTGCAGGGAGTAACTGAGTATCATGACTGCAGAGAGTAACTGAGTATCATGACTGCAGAGAGTAACTGAGTATCATGACTGCAGAGAGTAACTGAGTATCATGACTGCAGAGAGTAACTGAATATCATGACTGCAGAGAGTAACTGAGTATCATGACTGTAGAGAGTATTTCTACGTACACTTCAGTCAGTTGTTGTTTTTTTAAAACAAAGCTGCTCAGTTTCGGAGGCACCGTGTAGAGTTTGTGAACTTTAGAACACTGGACTAAGTAACAAAGTAATTGACTTTCTCTCTCTCTTTCTCTCTCTCTCTCTCTTTAATTCTTTCTCTAACTCTCTCTCTCTTTCTTTAATTTTCTCTCTCTTTCTTTCTCTCTTTCTCTCTTCATTCTGCCTCTTCTTTCTCTCTCTAACTCTCTCTTTAGCATTCTTTCTTCCTCTCTTCCTCTCTTTCTAGCTCTCTCATTCTGTCTCACTCTTTCTTTCTCTCTCTTCTCTCTCTTTCTCTTTCTCTCTATTTTTTTTCTCTCTCTTTATCTTTCTTCCTCTCTATCTTTCTCTTTCTTTCTCTTTCTTTTTCTCTCTCTTAGTCTTTCTCTCTCTCTCTCTCTTAGTCTTCTCTCTCTCTTAGTCTTTCTCTCTCTCTCTTAGTCTTTCTCTCTCTCTCTCTCTCTCTCTCTTAGTCTTCTCTCTCTCTTAGTCTTTCTCTCTCTCTCTCTCTCTTAGTCTTTCTCGCTCTCTCTCTCACGACTGACTGACTTATTCATTCATCACTAAGTTACCAAATAATTTTAACTTAACAGTTTTTTACACTCGGAACTACCAGCGGACAGTTTTTACACTCGGAACTACCAGCGGACAGTTTTTACACTCGGAACTACCAGCGGACAGTTTTAGAAAAATGGATGTTCTCTTTCTTCAAAATCGTTTGCAAAATTTGAAACATTCAAGAAAGTTACAGATTTATGATTTTATAGAAAGGTTGTCAAATCAAATAGTTTGCAATGGATATATATAATTAAATTTACATCTATTTCGAGTACGATACGGGCGATTGTAAAGTCTGATTGTCTAAAACTCATACTTCACAAAACCAATCACCGTTTAAACCATTGACTCTATTTACTGTAGAACATTTGTACTTACAGACATGCTTCTTCTTCTACGTCATCTAACTGTTAACATTTTGGAAGCCAAAGATTACAAATCTGCAAAATAGAATTTTTTAAAATCCTTAGCCCAATTGTCCTCCGTATAGGCATATACGTAAGGCGTAATCTCTATTATATAGTCTATGTTTTTATCGATATTCGATATATGCTTTTATTTATCATCATTTATTACAATACATCTATTCAAGTCTGAGCTTGGATGGAACCTGGATGTTCTTTTCGAAATATTAGTCCCGATAATTAAATATTGTAGTGCTGTGAAAGAAGCCTTCTGCTTTAGGGTTGAGGTGTCGACTTATTATTATTATTATTATTATTATTATTATTATTACTCACAATAAAATAGAGCAGTGAGATTCATAACAAACGAATATTCACATTTGACTAGAGTAACACCTTTAGTAAAATCACCAAATTAAGAAAGCCTTCAGGACAGAAGGCTCAAAAGTAAAGTAGCAATCATACATAAAACACTGAACCATAATCTTCAAATACAAAAACAAAGTTTAATAAACTACTCTGAAAGACACAAGGATGAAGGCACATTCCTCGTCCCATATGCTAGGACAAATTTGTACAAATACTCCTTCTTCCCTAGTGCAATTAGAGCATGGAATGGATTGCCTGAGCTAGCCAGGAAAACCAGTGACTTGGCAGAACTTAAGTCATTGGTTAATATGCATGACTAAATGCATGACGCGTAGGACGTAATCATCTTCTTTTTTGAAGTAACGTTATATAAGATAAGATGAGATAAAAATCTTTTTTTTTATATATTAGAGATCATAAGTGCCTTCTGCAAGTCGTTTTTATTTTCAATTAAAACCTAAAAAGAAAGTAAAATTGTAATTGCCCTTGAAAACAAAAGTAACACATTTTATGCAAATTTTTTCTTATTTAAAATTAAATTCAATAGTCTAATACTGTAGACAAAAATGAGGTTACATTCAATTACATTGTATACTATTAAACCAGTTATGTGACAAAATGAGCAAAGGGATAGTTAGTCAGTTAGTAGCTCTCTTCTCCTCCACTCCATCACATACACAGCACCCACGATACCCTCAAACACACACACACACATCCTTAACCCTGTGTGAAAACCAACCGGCAGTTCCAGGAGGCAAAGATACAATACAACAGAGCGGCTGAATAACTCAGGTGTCACGGGAGCCCGTACCGACAGTAGCCACTTTTCAGCGCCCCCTTGGTGGGCAAGGGAGCTCCCGATGTCTTCATGCTTCTATTGGGCTCCCGGGGTGACACTATAAAACTGAATTACCGCTGGATGGATGGACAAGAAATAAGGGTCTGTTGTCTGACCGTTGTCTGCCGTGAGACGAGTGGACATGAAATAAGGAGCTGTTGTATGAGATGGAGAAAATGTAAGCTGCTACAAGACAGGGACATTCCGAGACACTGAAGATTTTTTTTAAAACTTCTATTGTTATTTTTCCCCTTCAATCTGATTTTGAATACACACAGATGGAAACTGAACTTTGTGTATTTTTTTTTTTTAGTGTTGACAGTTGTTATTTGATACTTTAATACTGTATGCATTATATTATCCGGATGTGACTATGTATGTAAATGTAAACGCTTTCAACTTGAAGAACATGCAATTTTGTTTTTAAATATAGTTTTATTAATTTGAATTAAAATAATTGTTGTAAACATAATATTGTAAAATGATCGATCCAAACAAGAGCAGAGGTTCAATGAAGGTTTCAATCTTGTAGCGAGATAAATCGAAGCGTAGGTCCATTACCTGAAAGGAAGAGCTCAAAAGAAGTCCTAAATACTGACCTGTCCCCTTCCTCCTACCTTTCCAGTTTGCTGTTTCCTCCTGTTATCCCCCCTCTCCCTCTTTCTATCATTGAATCCGTTTCCCTTGCGTTGTCAATTATATGCTAAGACAAGAAACATCCGAAAGTTCAAGAAATATTTGTACAATAAGATAATTTAGAGACGCGGTTGGTGAGTGGTTAAGCGCTTGGCTTTCGAACCGATGTCCCGGGCTCGGAACTTGGTGAAGACTGGGATTTTTAATTTCGGTATTTTTGGGCGCCTCTGAGTCCACTCAGCTCTAATGGGTACCTGAAATTAGTTCAAGAAAAGTAAAGACTGTTGTAAAGACATGGCACCCTCGTTAACTGTGGGGCACAGAAACATATGACCTTTATATCATCTGCCCTATAAATCGCAAGGTCTGAAAGGGGAACTTTATATAAAATAATTTGACTGAAAGAAATCAGATGTAATAGAAAATGAGATTTAGACAAAAATAGATAGAATCCTTTGCTAAATATAGATTTCATGCAAGCAAGCATCTGATTGGTGGGCTTGTTGAATATTTCATTGGAGAAAATTCCCAAAGTCCTCTGAGTCTCGTGCAACAGTCAATATTGCATGGACAGGGGAATTAATGATTCCTGTAGCACAGCAGATCGTAGTAAGATACCCACACGCCTGCATAGATAAATAATTACTTGTGTCAATCTGACCATCAAGGTGGGAGAGGGATCAGGAAGATGTAGGCTGGGTTCTGTGATGCACGACAGGGGAATAGAATGGAGAGAGAGAGAGAGGGGGGGGGTGCAAGTCATACTAATCTTTTTAGAAATGTAGGCCTACGTCTTTGAAGAAAATGAAGACTCATTGTAGAAAGAACTCTCAATGATTGATTTTATTCAAGGTATTGTTTTTGTGCAGTGAGGTTCCCTGTTTTTTTCACAGGGCCGGCCTTAGATAGTTGAAAGCGCTAGGCGAAGTGAATTTGGTGGTTCCAAATGAAATAGAAAGGTAAAAAAATATAAACAGCGAAAAAATAAAATTACGCAATTTATTCAAAACCCAGTGTCTCCAACAATAACATGGGGCTCAAGTTCCGCTATTTCGTCTCTGAAAAATATTCCGAGGTCTGTGCGAAGCCCCACGAATCGGAGGCCCAAGGTGGCTGCCTAGTTTGCCTATTCCCAAGGCAGCTCCTGTTTGTCCTACTGGGTAGTCAACAATGCGTCGTTGGCAGTACAATGTTTGTCGTAAACTGTGACATCCAAATAAATGTCTAACCAGTCATGAAAGTTTCTAAGGGAAATATTAATCATATATAGAATGGTAATTTTATGTATTAATACCACATTGAACTCAGATGTAGTCGACTATCAGCAGTAGATCTACTAGAAGCAAAACCCTGTATATTTATCACTAGTTGTTATATACTTTATACAAGAGTTTGACGATGCATGTACAAAAAAGTGTTCTTCTATTAGAGTGAATTGTATAAACTACAATTGATGGCATCAATAAAATGATGAGTATATTCGACACTTCTATGAATGCTGAAGACTAAAGGGAAACAATATTTGTGCAAAGGTCCCAACATTTGTCCATTTGTGAGACTCGTAGAGCACTAACTAAACTGCTCACTAATGCGTGTCGTCAGCGAGATCTGAGGGGAAGTAACAGGCTGTGGGAGGGGGGTACTGAGAGACGGGGAGAGAGAGAGTGGAGTGAGGATGCAGAGCCAGCCAAGCTGAGCGACGCACCTTCCCAGCCCTCCCCCCCCCCACCCACCCACCTTTCTACGTGTTCGAACGTGGCTCGCTTCAGCGACGACCACAGTGTGCGCTTTCATCACGGGGGGATGTCGACCCTAAACCATTCCGCACCGCCTTCTGACGGCAGTCTCTAGCGACAAGATGATTTGGATCATATTTCCTCCACACGCCAAAAAAAAAGAACTGTTAGCTGGTCGAACATATCTCTATAGCACTGTGTTACTGTGTATTTAATAGACACGCGCTATTCAGATGACACAACATAGGTCTAGGGAACATAATCTCCTCACTGAGTGCTCTGTGCTAGGTCGACTTTGAATGTTTAGCATGCAGGGCTTCAAGTAAGTCTTATGTCTATTACTAAAGATATAATTTCGAATTGATTTTAAATAGTTTAATTCAGAGATATCAAGTTACTTTTATATTTTTATGTTTTAAAATGTTTTACATTTTTATTACCATAACACTTGTTACAGTAATCTCGATTTCATTATAACAAGATAGTGACGTTTTTTGTGAATCGTACATTAGAATGCTAATTTTGATTTGTGTAAATTCAGAATGCCTATATTGACTAACAGAAAATGCATAAATTGTTCTTCTTGCAATAATTTGTATTTTTGTGGGTTAATGATATCCACAGGCTAGTCAGATCCTCGTGACGTCAACCAGTGGCCGACTTTACCTTCAAGGATCATTTAGGAGTGTCCGAGATGAGGATTAGTGTACAGTCAGTGTTGAAGGTATGTCATGACCAGACTTCAGAGACACGTAATTAGTGACAGCTTCAAATAGTCAAAAACATGTTTGTTCATTAGACTAGTCTCTCTGGTGTAAGTCAGTTTCTAGCTCCAGACTCTATCATCAGAAATTGTCTTCTTTTGAACATATATCCATTTATACTTTTAAACTAGTTGATAGAATGGCTTTAAATTGGGAACATTTTTTGTTCGCACTAAAACTTACAGTTCACAAAATCCTCAACTTGCTTAATTTGCTGCATGTATGAAGAATTGAAAGGCTGATCTTTTCTTACTTAAACCTTACAGCAAAAGAAAAGACTTTCGTTATAGAGAGTTTCAGTGTCTACTATTTGAATGTTAAAAAAAAAATTAAAAAGTTAGTCAGCAAGTCAATTAGTTTCTTATTTTGACATTTCGATTCATAAAGACATATAGAAAAAAAAACATTGATTCTAGACATTGAAAAAATTATACAAGTTTCAAAATTTAGATATAATAATAATAATAATAATAATAATAATAATAATAATAATAATAATAATCTTTATTATCCGTAAGGAAATTTGTCTTACAATTTGTGCATTACACCAAACAAAAAACATTATAACTATAAGAAACCAAAGTGTACATTCACACCAGACTCACTCATAATTTACATGTGACAAAGTTTATACCAGATTGTTCTTATTTAATGATTTGATTGCCAGGGGAACAAAAGAGTGTTTGTGTCTGTTTGTCTTTGCTATCGGTGTCTTGTATCTCTTTTGTGATGGTAAAATCACAAAGTCCTGACACAAAGGGTGATTCTTTATTTCGAGGATCTTGTTAGCTTTTTTATAGATGTTTGTCTCAAACAACTGCCCAAATGGGGTTTGTTTTTTGCCAATGATTTTGCCAGCAGCATTTAGGATTCTATTAAGTTTATTTTTATTTTTAATGCTCAGATTGCCATACCAGGCAGTGATATTGAAACTTAAAATATTGCAGATGTGAGCGTGATAAAACATAGCCAAGGCCTTTTCGCTAACATTAAACGAGGACAGTTTTCTTAGTAGTCGTAATCTTTGCTGCCCTTTTTTGCTGATATAATCAGTATTTGCAGTAAAATTTAGTTTATTGTCTAGGATAGTACCAAGGTATTTAAAGGTTTGCACAATTTCAATAGTCTCTCCAGCTACAGAAACATTTATTTTACTGTATTCGTAATTCTACAAAGAGTGTAAAAAAGATTCCTTTCGTAAACATTTCAAAAAAGTATTTGTATAGAGTCGAATGGAATCTTAGAGCTACATGCTAATTATAGTGTACAGTATGGGCTTAATGTGGTAGAAAATAAAATTATATAAAATATTTTGTTTAAGAAGTTCTAAACCTTTCGTTTCGTTTGTTTGGTAATAAAAGTTGGATTTAAGAAAAAGAAGAAATGCCATTTCACTTCAAATAAATATTGCAATTCATGTACCATACATATGTCCATATTCATAATTATGTTCACATTATATAAGATAAAAAGGCTAGAGGTCAATGAAAATATAAATATATTATTGTAAAGTCGAGGTTGGTGTTAGAAATAGTTTCGAATAGATACACATTCAGTTGAAAGAAAATCTGATATAATGTTTACTAATTCTGTTTTAATAACTAAATCTCTACACGTGGTTTATGCTTCTTGAATCAAAGTCAAACATTAAGACTGAACTATCTCAAATTTTGAAAATAAATTTAAAGAATTTTTAACACTAAATAAGAGTTGTAAGTTTTAGAATTAGGATTTCGATCTACGAGATTTGTGCTTCCTTTTTTTTTCTTGAATAGAATGCAATATTTTTTTGTACATTTTATTTTGTGACTAGTGAGAGAAAAGGATGACACGCTTAGACACACGGGAACACACACACACACACACAGTGAGACTCATGACACATACACACAAAATGGAGTCTCCATACTTTTTTTCTAGAACACTATTCAAGTACTGTCTTCTCTGTCTCAGAAAAGGAAACATTTTAACTTCATTACAGATCACTGAAGGCTGGGTTGTTTAACTGAAAAAAAAGTTTCTACTGGTTAATAACATATTTTTTGGAAAGACTAGCTTATCTGAGTAATAACACGTATCGGGTAACTGGAGAATCAAACCTTTGATGATTATCTGCACGCTATTACACCTTGAAATGAAATAGCGTCTGCAGCCTTTTTTTTTTTTTTTTTTGCACCGTGCCACCCTCCCATCTACTCCCACCCCAAACACACACACACTTTCAATCTGGCCCCCCCCCACCCCCTTCTACCCCTCGTCAACAACCCTGTTCTCTAGATCTTAGCTCCGCTCATGAATAGAGGCATTGAGACGTCAAACAAAGAATATTTTCATATTTTAATGCACAGCAACACACACACACACACACAGAGACACATTGAACCATGTGGTCACAATCCAATGGTACTTTGACTAATGTACCTGTTCAGTTTTAACCATGAGACCTTTTGCAACAATTGTCCAAGTTTCAATAAAACTATAAAGGAAAAGTCGCAATCCAGATACCAAATCTTTGCCTGGAAATTGAATGTTCATTTTATGTTTCGGCCGTTCCTTTAGAACTGAAGTCCGAGCCCAAGCTTCCTGCAAGAAGGTGTGGATAGCGGCTGGATTCGAACTCTGGGCCATATAGACAAAAGACTGCACATGACACACAACCAAGCAATAACCTAATCTTAACTAGCTTCCTAGGATCAAGTCCTACCAGAATACTTAACTTTCTGAGACACTCAAAGCTAAACATACCTAGACACCGCGGCTAATCACCCACTATCTTAGAAAATTACAAACGTTCGTTCAAAATAATAAGATTTGGCCCAAGATTTAAACCGATTCTTCTATGTATTCACTAATAGTATAGGCCCCTAATTCTAACTTCTATTTTAATATGTATATGTATACTTGTACATCGGGGTCGACGTAGTTTATTCATTGCATGTTGTTATGATCCGTTACGTTCTAACTACTACAATTTAGAATGAATAAATATATAAAGCCATTTCAAAATACATTAAGATTCTTGTTTTTGTTTTAAATACAAATTAGAAGGAATCATTTCAGTCATAGATGTTCAATCATTTTTTTACGCAATTACATTGCTGCGAGTTAGGTGTGTTGTAAATTATCTTTGAATTAAGAGAATGTATTGCCTTTTAATCAGCCATTACCCAAATAGATTATTAGATCTAAGGTTCTATGTGATCCAAATTTCCCTAATTAAAAAATTGTGTGCAATCACAAGACGCTTTGAAGGAAAAACTTTGATTCAGTTCTACGCTATTCTTTGTTCCTCGTTCCACAATTCATCCTCATTCATTCACTCGTTCACCTATTATGTTCTTATTTCACATTCAAGAAAATATAAATTTAAAACGTAAAAGAAAATTTCAAATTCAAAAAAAATGTTACAATAGTTCTTTAGTTCCTCAACATAGTCAATGACGTCTCGTGTCCAACTAAGGTGTGTTAAAATTGCAAATCCAGTTTATAAGAGGTAGACATGCATTTAGTTTTAGAGACCAGTGGCTTGCTGTCGGGTTTGGTTTTACGGACGTACGTAAACAATTGTCTACATTTTTTGTGTTCAATATTCGTTCAATATTCGTTCAATATTCGTTCCATATTAGTTTCAGAACGACCGAACCATCGATGTAGTTGAATTACTAATCCTAAACTATAGAAAAACATTTTTTTAAACAGTTTTGAAAGTGTGGAGTCTAGATCTAATTGATATTAAAAGTGAGTTGTGAAGATGGAGATTGCCATTACTAGTTTCATTTGATCTAAAACATTTGACTAGGAAAACAGCATTTATTTATCTACCAGTCTCCAATGAACATAATTAGCAGCTTTCAATTCATTGTTTAGGCATTAGATACACATCGAACCAAAATAATCATGTCAAAAACCACTCTTTTTTTTATTTTATTTTTTTTTAAAGTTAGTTAAAGTTAGTTGACAAAAGAGTAAATCCTATCAAGCGGTCACAGTGTTTATTAGTGAATTTCATTTGGAATATATCTACAAAGAGTTATTGATCAGTTGTAAAGTGTCTATTCTAAAATTAACCGCTTCTTAAAAATTGCGAGACATATTAACATTTATCTCTTCGGGATTCACCACGCTCTTGCTAACATAGAACTGGGCTATTTACATCTCTAGACATCAGACACTAGTGTATAGTATCGTTCCCACTAGTAAGTAACAAGGGAAAAAACTATTCCACTCATTTTAACTTTTAGCACAAGTTCATACCGTGCACTACAAACAATGTCAATACTTATTTATTCATAGTTAACCAAAGCAATAATCAGCACATGTAATAATCTAGGCCGAAGACAAAAAAAATAATTTTATAATTTCAATTCTTAGATTTACGCTTTTTGAATATATTTTCCGACAGTTTTAACCCGAAAAGTTTTTATGGTCATTGGGTTAGTAATGACAAAGTGGGGAAGAAAACTAAGATGGAGATTTTTAAATATTTTTTTAAAATAGTATGTACATTTATAGAATCGATTAATTAAATTTTATTGAAAATATAAATTATATCTTCAAAGTAAATCTTTTGGTATTCAAACCAGTGGGATTGTTAAACTTTGTAGTTTTAAATTCATGAAACAGCATTGTAATTTATCTGTCAGAAAGTTCCTCATGTTTCTGATTCTACTTTTATACTTACTGCCTATATCTACTACCGTATGATTTACTAACTTATTAGTAATAGAGAACATAGAAATCTAAAGGTACAGAACTATACATAGGATCATCTTTGTTATTCCCAGTGCTCAGTATTCAGTTTGACTTAGTAACACGATCATATATAGATCTCAAGTCTGTTCTAGAAACGAGATCTAAAACATTCTTTCCCATAGCTTTCAAATTGTTTTAATTTCGTATTTATTTGAAAATCTATTTAAATTTCGAAAGGGTTAACTTATGATATTTCTCTAAGAATTCTAGTGCTTTGTAAAATTTAAATATTTTATGCACAATATTTACATGCACAATATTTACATGCACAATATTTACATGCACAATATTTACATGCACAATATTTACATGCACAATATTTACATGTATTCACAAATGCTTTTTAAATAATTTTTTTTTTTCTCGACATTCTATTGAATACAACCCACTTTTGGATCAGTAACAAAATGTCTGAGATAGTTCAGGTGAAACTCTCTGGACAAACGCCTCGACCAATTAGACATGCCTTTGACTTCCCCCACCCCTCCTCATTTTGTCTAATTTCCTGTCTCCGTGGCACGTCCATCATGAGGACATTAGTGGTCACCTCGAGTCATCCTCTGATGATGTAGATAGAAGGCTATCAGACACACTAACACAGACACCTGGGTTGATTGATCGGTAGCAAGGGACGCCATCTTGTTACGTTGAGTTGTTGAGATGTTTTGTTGTTGTTTCTGGCGACTGTTCCATGTGCAGTAGCTTCCCATGTTGGGTGTGTACTTTGTACACGCACGCACACCCAGAACAGGCCTATGCATATTCATGTGTACTGTGTTAAGTAGCACAAAGCACACCCAAGCGTATTGGAAATCAGTTAGGTCTAGTATAAGATATTATTGAGATGCTGAAGTTACTAGACATCAATGTCAAGTCAAAAACTTTTAGACCGAGATAGTAAGCCTATAGGTCTAGATCTAGTAAGTAATAGTTGAGAGGACTTTTTTTTTTTTCATTAAAAAAAAGAGGAATTTTATAAATTATATGTATATTTTTTTTTACTGTGTTCTGTTATTGTAATTTATATATATGTCTATTTCAACGCATGTTTAATATAAATATTCTGGTTATTAGAGGTTAGACAAGACGAGATAGATTTGATCAGAACACATTTACACCACGTCATTTGAACAACTGGAGTAAGAAATGACTTTAGGTTAGGTTGACTTGGTTTGTTTTGTTTTGGAATTGAAGATGGTTACACCCTTAGTCAAACCACTCGCAGGACTGCGGGGGGTCGGCAGCGGGCAGAGTTCGAACCCGGGATGACCGAGACGACAGCTCAGAGCGCATACCTCACGACCAGGCAGGAGGACATTATAATATTCGAAACAGAACTAATTGTCAAGATCTAATTTCTATTTTGAAAAATTAAAAAATGAAATGTTGATAAAACTAAAAGTAAATAAAACTAGTAGATGTAGATCTAAAGTTACTAACTGGAACTCGACTAAATGTAAATGTGTAGTTCTATCCCAACTTATTAAACCAATTTAAAAAAAAAAGCATTATTAAGCATATAACTCAAAATATTTTCTAATTCTTGTTTATACGCACATTTAATCCGTATATAAAAATGTAGGCATACACTTTTTCAAACTTAAACACTGTAATATTTTTAAGTTGCTTTTTTTTTTTTAAATCTCGTCTAAGGTTTCTATCTCCTTCAAATAAGCCACAGGTTAAGATGATATATGTTAGTGTGACTTTTATTATAGGCTGACATAGTACACATTAAATTAAAAAAATAACATTGTATATATGTTACTTTTATAATTATGTTTTAATAGACCTAATTATTATTTTATCATTAATAATGCAAAAAACTGCTTTACCCAAAATATTGTACCGAGAAATTAAGCTAGGAAAAAATGACTGATCACAAGAAAAGTGTACACTGGTCTAGATCTAGATCACTTCAAACTTCTATCAAATCATGTCTTCCTTTCCTAATAGTTTTACTTTGTGAAAATAGTTTGTACGAGATTAAACCTAAACAAATCGTGTTACAAACGTGTACAGTCATTCTAAACAAAACAAATGTCTTCTAGAGAAGGCATCATGTGTAGTTCACCGGTAAAGTGTAAATATATTTACATTAAAATAAAAAGATTCGGAATATTTTTGTACATTTGAATATATTTCATTTATAAAACTTTGTGTAGCTTAAGAGTGCTTGTGTGTAACAGTCAGCAGACTACTGTGTAAGCACTTATTTGAAAGTTACTATCAGAGCGAGGCTATTAATTGTATAGTGTCTCCATGACGAACTAGTCTAGTAAGATGTTGGGCGAGATAGTGTTGCTTGATCGTAGATCTAGAATTGCACATCCATGTTGTTAATACTAGACTTCTCATTTCATGTCTATCAGATTATACCAGGCTTGTCAATAGATTTACAATTGAGCCTTGTGTTTTCAATGGAAACGTTGTTTTTTTCTCAATTACTTCATATTCTCTTTCATGTTACACGACTGTTAAATTCAAAGTATTTGTTTATGGTATAGATCTCAGCTAATGACCACAGGTGGGGCTCGTTAACTTTTTAAATGCCTGAGGTGAAATAAAAAGAGTAGGAATGTACACCGATCTTTTCTGAAAGCCATTTTTAAATGTCATTTTGTGTTTTTGTCTTGACACTAGTGTAGTTTTGAAAATGTTACATTGTTTCTATGACACTATTTTAAAACTCTACTAAGAAATTGTCTAAATCCTCATTATATAAGTTTCTAATAATAATTTAATGGGCCTATTAATAAACAAAATAATAATAATAAACAAAATAATAATAATAAACAACCGCATGTGTATGTATCATCAAGATCTTTCAGCCCCTTTTATTTTTTGCCTCTTCCAGGACTAAACGTGAGACTATAAGACATTGTAAAATATTAAAGTCAAAGACCAACAGCTGCAAAATATCTTTTTTTATTTTTATTTGTAGAGTAAACTTATAAAAACAATTACTAAGGAAGTAGAAAGTTAAACTATAATATAATTTGAACTTTGTATTATTATTATCCGAAATTATATCTGCAAAGTTAAACATGTAAGTTAAGATTGAAGAAAACTTCATTGTTTTCTTGTCATTGAGCTAATTGAATATTCAAAAGTCAGAGACTTTCAGTCCATGATATGAAGACCAAATGAGTCATTATAAGAGTATTATTATGTTTACGGGTTGTTAAGATCTAGTTGTGAAATGTTATACTTATAGGTATATATGAATATAAAAGCATATGTGAAAATGTGCAGAGATTCGGACACATCAGTGCATGATCTAAAAATACTTGTGTTAAATCTCATGTCGATGATTGAATGCTGAATGCCGAGTATATCTGATCTCTGACAGTGTGATAATGTCTCTATTAGCTTGATGCCGAAGTGCTGTTTGGTCTCTGTGCTCTAGTTCTTCCCTGTCCCACACTCTGAACTAATTGCTTGTCACTTTCTCTTTGCAGCACTGAGTTAATTGACTTAACATTTGGGGGCAATGACGTGTACGGTGTGGGGGAGTGGAGGTTGCGAGGCTCATTATTAAGAATTATTTATTCTATCACAATTATATTAACTATTAGGACATGATTTCTTTCTGTACATTGACCATGTAGGTCAACACCGTACACTCTCATCTCAATGGAAGTAACATTTTGTATGCTACAATAGAGCTTGACAGTTTTTCTCCAGGCTTTTAGCGTGGAGTTTACTTTTCAGAGGAAACATTCAATAATACATTTTTTTCTGTTTAAGTCCGCGATGTTTGAACAAGTGCTTCGACTGCAGAGTTTTGTGAAGGTCTTAAGGTTTCATAGAGACATTTAGATGAACGATCTCCGGTTCTGGGAAACGAAGATCTCCGTAGACTGTAAGACCTCTACTAGAGTGGTTGTTGTTTAGTCTACTATCTTATTTAACATATTCTCTAATCAAGTTTCCACACTATTTTTACAACCCCAAACAGAAACTCAAATTCCACGTTTTCCATTCAAAATATGGGCGTTCATTATAATGGTTTGTTTATTGTATGTTTTTTGTTTGCGTGCAGAGGCGTAGTGAGCAAAACGTACGCCAGTGGCAAGGTACGTTATTGGCGCCCACCCCCAATTTTCAATGAACAACCCATAGAAATATAGGCTTATAAATAAAATGTATTCAATAATAATACAATTCAAAGAACCTTAGAATGTGTTACCTAACTAAAACATCGACAATATTTTTTTTGCGCCTCTCAATGCTTAATACGGTAATGAGTGTGGCGCCCGGGGCATCGTGCCCCCTTGCCCCCCTTACCCCCCTTACTACGCCTCTGTTTTGTATGTGTGCGTATGCGTGAGTTTGTCACTTGTTATGCGTGTTTTTTTTTTCTTTGTGAAAAAAGAAGAAAAAAAAACACTATTTTTCAAGACGTGTGTTTTCAGAAGAAAACAATTTTGAGACCATCTCCAGCACCTACGTTCTTAGTTTCTCTATATACTGCCACTCAGTGGCGTATCTAGGAATTTGCCATCATTTGGGGGCCCGGGTGGGGCTTGACCGCTTTGGGGGCCCATGCATTTTTCCTAATATTTAATATTTAATGTACAAACAAATTTCGAACACTTATTGTGGCCCCCCCCCCTCAAGTGGGAGCCCGGGGGGATTTTCAAATTCCCCCCCCCCACACACACACCCTATCTAGGCCACTGCTGCCACTACCAAGAAGGCAAGAGCATTTGGTGGGGGCTGCTAAGCTAATTTTGTTTGTATTCACTTTGTGTCGACGAAATTCTTTCTCAATTCTAAATGTTCCCGTTCCTGGTTTCAGAAGAGGAGGGAAAAAAAAAACTACACTTGAAGACTATACAAAGCACGCAACTATTACAGTTATGGTAAATCTTATAATTTGCTCCAGTCCCTGGCTCACCTGAAGAGGGTCTCTCTTAAAAAAGTGGGAGATCAAAGACTGGGGGTCCACGAGACGTGCTGCTGATGGGGCGATAATGTAGACCTGATGTCTTGGCGTTGAGCTGAAACTGACGTTGTGGTGTCGGCTTCTACAGCATGTGTCTTCTTTGGCTGCTAGACTGCGTCATTAAATACACTCGACTGTCGTAATCTCGCTTCCCTGCTGTGGCTTAAAACACATGTGAAGTCTAATGTTTTCATTAAATAGTCTTATAACACATTCTCTTTAGCGTTTTAGTACTCTTCAGTGTATCAGCTCGACTAAACAACTTTCTTAGTGGTTATACAAATAATAGAGTGACTTTGTTGGATTATACAGCGTGATGACAAGGAGAGTCCAAATGGTAATAATAAATGTTATATTTCTCTCCCTTAGTTTATTGCTGTCACATGTGAATAGAATCAAATATCTAGATTTATAGATTAAAGAACTAATGCATGTATAATGTAAACTAAATTTAAAATATTTAAATGATTGCATGAAAAATTATCTTTCTAATATCATTATATTTTATGGTATCTTATAGATTATACAAGAGAAGAAATCCTGTTTCCATATTTTTTTAAAATGTGTTATTACTTTCGTAATGAATGAAATAACTCGATTGTTTTGTTTCGTTTCATTTTTCTAAAATCTTTGCGCATTTGAAATTACTCAAAATGTGGCACCCATTTGTAGCCTTTGAGACATAAGTGGGCGTGGCTAATTTAATCTACGTATCTCTAGCTCCGCCTACGCACCGCAACATTTAACTGCAGGAAGTAATTATGCGTTTCTTTTTTTCTACATGATTTCCTTAATGTATAGATTGCAAACTAGTACTTACTGCACTTATCACTATTTCTTTGATGTATCTATAGTCCATGAAGGATTTGGTTTATTGACTGCTTTAGGATGGCGACCTGGAATGCTAAAAGTAGAACAAAGCTCCTTCGGGAGGACATGACTTTATTACATAAATCATTAGAAAATCTCACAAAGTATTTATTTATATTCGTATTGTCATATTAAAAACCAAACTTGCCCCTGGTTCATCATCCGTATTTCTTTTTTTTTTTTTTCCAAACATAGTTTTTCTCTGTTTACTCCTGTAAGTTCCATTTTCAGACTTTGCGATCTATAGGGCAAATGATGTTATGGTCATCGGTTTCTTTGGCCAACGGTTAACGAGCAGGGTGTCATGTGGCCAGCACAACGACCAACCACCTTTACTTTCCCCAAATTAAGTCAGGTACCCATTAGAGAGTTGAGTGGACTCAGGGGTGCCTTAAGAATCCCGAAATTGAAAGTCCCAATCTTCACCGAAATTTGAACCCAGGAGTCAGGTTCAGAAGCCAAGGGCTTAATGACTCAGCCACTGCGTCTGCGCTGTACTGATCGCCTAATATCCAATGACCACCATAACGTCTGCTTTCATCTTTGTGGACTTACGGAGAGCTCTAAAACAGCCAAACCTCAAATATATTTATTATTAGAGTTGAAGTGAAACTTAGCAAGAGTTATCTCTCTTGTTGCTCTTTGAAGGAACTCTACGCTCGAAGTGAAAGTGTAGGAATACAATCGAATTGAAAGTTTAGGAATACAATCGAAGTGAAAGTGTAGGAATACAATCGAAGTGAAAGTGTAGGAATACTATCGAAGTGAAAGTGTATGAATACAATCGAAGTGAAAGTGTAGGAATACAATCGAAGTGAAAGTGTAGGAATACAATCGAAGTGAAAGTGTAGGAATACAATCGAAGTGAAAGTGTAGGAATACAATCGAAGTGAAAGTGTAGGAATACAATCGAAGTGAAAGTGTAGGAATACAATCGAAGTGAAAGTGTAGGAATACAATCGAAGTGAAAGTGTAGGAATACAATCGAAGTGAAAGTGTAAAGGAATACACATGAAGAACTAACAGTCGTTAAGTTACGAAACTAAAGTTAATTTAAAATGATCGGTTTTTCTTTGGTTGCATTTTGAATATTAAATGTTTACCAGGACCTGATCCTTGCAAAGGTGAAAGTTTATCAGATTATTCCTGGCATTTCTTGGTGCAAAATATTCATTTACTTCAAAATGTATCCTTATTTAACAAAAGTGTAATTGTAGATCTACCGACCGTTTTAAGGTTATGTGTGAGCATCTCTCTCTGTAGATTTACCGACCGTTTTAAGGTTATGTGTGAGCATCTCTCTCTGTAGATTTACCGACTGTTTTAAGGTTATGTGTGAGCATCTCTCTCTGTAGATTTACCGACTGTTTTAAGGTTATGTGTGAGCATCTCTCTCTGTAGATTTACCGACTGTTTTAAGGTTATGTGTGAGCATCTCTCTCTGTAGATTTACCGACTGTTTTAAGGTTATATATGAGCATCTCTCTCTGTAGATTTACCGACCGTTTTAAGGTTATGTGTGAGCATCTCTCTCTGTAGATTTACCGACTGTTTTAAGGTTATGTGTGAGCATCTCTCTCTGTAGATTTACCGACTGTTTTAAGGTTATGTGTGAGCATCTCTCTTTGATTTGCTTTCTACGTGACGGGGAAACTTGTGCATCTTGGAACATTTTCAAATGACCGCCAACAAATCTTTGTACGATCAAGAAGAACATTATTGCAATTAGTCCACCTCCAACTAAACAACATCTAGATGTAAATGGCTGCCTGACTGCAGTGTATTGTCAGCTTTGATCTTAACCTGGACATGTCAATAGGTGCTTTAAATTAGCCTATAGTACTGCTTGGTAGTGGATCTTTCTGGAAGACTTTCTCTAGTCACAGTCAAAAACATGCTTTGACTGGTAACTCTCTAAGTTCCAGAAACTTCTAATTGACATGACCATGTAATCAAAGAGACTAATGTCAAGGGGGCGGGGGAGAGTGGGGTAAATATATCGGACAACAGATGCAAGTACTGACCACTTTGTCAAAATAAAACACTGAAATTCATCATGACACGAGTGAGAACTAGTGAGTATTTCAGCATGCAAGCCGGCAAGAATGACCTTAATGACCTTCAGTAAACATGACATTAAAACGTAAAAAAGATACACTTGGTTTTGGTTTTAACGGCAAAGGTTTCAATGTACTCAACGTTTTGACTAATTTTGTTTGTGGAGCCCTAACTATCCGGCTTCCATTTCTTTGTTCCCTGTGAGCACCTGGTCTTTTAAAGCAATCTACTAGACCTGTCTCAGGTCTGGGAAACCAAAAATTCTCGACCTGTATGGCGACATTTATGCGCCACGCAAGACAGCAGGGTTTCTGTCCAGGGCTTTTGCAAGAGAGGATTTGAGCCTCCCAAGCCCTCACTCAAATGGTGTTTGATGCTGCTGCTGCTGACTAGACCTGCCTCTGTGGACTGACTACTTTGTGCACTAGTTCTCTTCAGCAACCATCTCTTCACTAAATATACGAGACATCGCCGACAAGTTACACGAGTCTACAGCTTTGTCGGAAATCTAACTTGGCGACTTGGCCCAGATTTAGCAGTTTGAGTTGGGGGGGGGGGTAACCTAAATAGAAGTAGGCTATCTTCTACTAACAATGTGGTACTATTATCTTTCTTTCTTTTTCCTTCTTATTTCTTTTACAGATTTTATTTCTCTCTTTGTTTCTTTTTCTTTCACTACATCTCTCTCTCTCTCCTAGTTTCTTGAAACATTCTAATTTGTTTGACTTTTCTACAAGCAGCGAAAAGGGAGGTAATTGTAGGCGTGGGAAAATCATCAAATATGCATTGGTGGAGAAAAAAAAATATGGATGTGGCTTTGACGAATAGAAAACTGGGAAGAACGATGAGGTGGCAGCCGATGCTAGGCAGAAAGAAGTCGGATGTCCAGGTTTAGTCATGGCTAAGCCTGAGCAAGGTTGCGCATAGGTAGGCTCTGTAGATAGTGAAAGAAGCCTCGCACTAAGTCAACTGCAGAGTCAGGAAGGTGGATAGTCGATCCTGGATAGGCCAGCATTAGACAAGATCATCATTCCCAAGTGCTAATTGGTACAATCTACCCCATGGGTTAAAAAAACAAAACAAAACAAATCAACAAATTGTACAATTAACATGACACCTCAGTTTTATCTCGGTCTTTTCAAAACATTGCCAAACAAAAAATAATTGTACTTTTTCTGATAACGTAGTGAGATATAAGTCAGTGTATAATAGGAAAGCCATTTTTAACGCTTGCTTTTTTTTTTTTAATACACGTTTTTGAAAGTTATGTTTTGAAATGCTCAGTGCAGATGGGAAAAAACTAAAAACCAATTTGATTTATTAGAATCATTCGCTATTTCAATCCAATCATTTGTCAAAAAATGCAATAGCAATTAAACATAGAGGAATCGTACAGCAGACAGGATGACCTTGGGGATATACTCTGTAGATTTTGAAATTTATTTACACTGACTGAAAATTTTGTAGGTACTATGTGTGTATTTCAACACCACTAATCGAAACAGCATACTTTATAAAGTTGCGTATTACAAAAAAGGTTTCCAGTCAATGAATAAAAAGTCTTTATTGAATATATATATAAATCTAAGATAACATAATTTGCGTTGAGTAAGAAACAATCAGATAACTAATTCTACAGTCAGACAACAAAGTCTTCAACCAAATAACAAATTCTACAGTCAGATAACAAAGTCTTCAATCAAATAACAAATTCTACAGCCAGAAAATAAAATCTTCAATCAAATAACAAATTCTACAGCTCAACATCAGTAGGATACAAGGTTAAAAAGCCTCAATATTGTAAATTCAACAATTTTTTAAAATGTTACAAACTTGAAACTTAAAGAGTGCACTAGAGTTCCTACCCCCACCCGTACACACACACATACACACCACACTTTTCCACATTTTTCTTTATGATAGTAAAACTGTTTCATCTTCTTCCCCCCCCCTTTTTTTTTCTTTTTTTTTTCTCTCCTTCCTTCCCCCGTCACAGTCGACAGCTGATAACTTCACCAGCCCTTGGAGTTACAAAAACATAGTCTACTGTGGTTGAGGGTGGTGTCGGTGGTGAGGGGCAGCGGGGGAGGAGGACCTCGATGAACCTTCGGCTAATTCACCAAACATCTTGAATGGTTATGACCTTCACATTGCCATCAATGTGTACGTTTGAGCAGCGAGTGAGTTTCATCAGTATTTAGCTTCATGTTCAGGTTGTTCCTGACGCATTCAATAAAAATAAAAAAAAATTCACCTTTTTTTTTTTTTGGGGTGGGGGGGGGGTTGGGCTGGAGGAAAAGATTTTGATGATGAGAGTGAGTACTGCAGATATAAAGTTGATGATGAGAGTGAGTACTGCAGATATAAAGAACGGGCACAAAGTCTACAACCTTGAAAATATGAGTCGTCACGTTTGTCTTTTCAATATCTAGCCAATGTTCCTTCTTTATTGCTTTGTACACCCTTAAATCTTTCTTTCTTTAACATTGATCTTGAAATCCTTTAGAAATATTTTTTTTTATTTATTTTTTAGTGTTATTTTTATGTTGCATTTTATTGTATATCAAAATTCAAAACAGAAAATGTTTTAATCGCCTGTATTTGTGAAGCGCCAGAATCACTTGAAATATTTTCTTCTGAGAATGTAATCTTTGTTTTAGCGAGTTGTATATTGCAAGAGATGTTCTTTGATTTACTATCTACATCTACTAATGATACATTAATATGTTTTTCTTAATGTTTCCCCCAATTTAATTTGCATTTCGTGTAGGATGGTGCAAAGTGCGAATCACGGACCAAATACATACACATACAAATGGAGCAGTCCTTGGCTACGAGCGTGGTCATGTCAGCAGTAATCATAATAATTATAATTCTGACATGATAATGGCATCTGACATTTGTCATATAGTTTTTTTCATGCTGTTGTTTTCTGTAGAATACTGCAGGCAATCTCGTTATAACGAACTTAGCAGCTACGATTTACTTTTGATTCAAACATTTCATATTTTAAAAATAAAGCGAAATAATACAAAACGAAGCTGGACTTATAAAACCTCAATGAAGGCGGGCTTGACCTGTTTAGGGCCCCTGCATTTTGACATTCGACATCATGACATAAGATAATGGCGTAATGTTTAATGTAAAAACAAATTTCGGACACTCATTTGGGGGACCCTCAAGTTTGGGCCCGGGAGTATTTTCAAATTTGGACAATTCTCCCCCCCCCCACCTCCCTAGCTACGCCACTGGTTCTTGGTTCCATTCATACACACACACATGATAGCTGAGTTTGGAGTGGAGATTTCCTTTAGCTTCCGCTCTACAGAAAGTATTCCTGACATGATAGCTGAGTTTGGAGTGGAGATTTCCTTTAGCTTCCGCTCTACAGAAAGTATTCCTGACATGATAGCTGAGTTTGGAGTGGAGATTTCCTTTAGCTTCCGCTCTACAGAAAGTATTCCTGACATGATAGCTGAGTTTGGAGTGGAGATTTCCTTTAGCTTCCGCTCTACAGAAAGTATTCCTGACATGATAGCTGAGTTTGGAGTGGAGATTTCCTTTAGCTTCCGCTCTACAGAAAGTATTCCTGACATGATAGCTGAGTTTGGAGTGGAGATTTCCTTTAGCTTCCGCTCTACAGAAAGTATTCCTGACATGATAGCTGAGTTTGGAGTGGAGATTTCCTTTAGCTTCCACTCTACAGAAAGTATTCCTGACATGATAGCTGAGTTTGGAGTGGAGATTTCCTTTAGCTTCCACTCTACAGAAAGTATTGCTGACATGATAGCTGAGTTTGGAGTGGAGATTTCCTTTAGCTTCCACTCTACAGAAAGTATTCCTGACATGATAGCTGAGTTTGGAGTGGAGATTTCCTTTAGCTTCCACTCTACAGAAAGTATTGCCTTGTCCAGAGAGAGTCACGTGATATCACATCTTGTGCCAAGTGAAACAGATCTAGTTGCTCAGTGTCTACAATAGACAAACATATTTTAAAATATTGACGACTTCATCACAGTTATATTTAGGTTTATATTTCTTTTCGTGGAACAAATATTAAATGTCATTATTAAGAAAGGGATAGTGACAGAAGGACCTACCATATCACACACTTACACCCAAACATACATCGACACATGGTGACGTGTGGCGTCAGTAACAACACGAGGCTTAGTCATCAGGTACGACAGTAAAGTCATTATAGACCGGCTAGAAATTGTCTTTGGTTGGGGACAAGTCAGTGGGTCAACGGGGAGATAGGTTAAGGGTTCAAACCAGGTATTGTCCACAAATGGTGTTCGGAAGATATTTTGTAGAAGTATCTGAATATAGCCACTTAAGAGATTGATCAACCAGTGCAATGTACGGTGGCTATTTTGACTGACCATCTCGCAGTAAACGCATGGCTTAAAGCAATCCAATTATCCAATCCATGTAAACGGCTAACTATTAAATTGTAATGAGTATAATGACATTGGGAATGCACACTAGAAGTTGTATACATCTCTCCATCACCTGAATCACACGATACATAGGCCGGAAAGTCTTCGCTCTAGTTTAACCCATTTTATTTCTTATTGCCTGAAGGCATAATTTGTTTTTCAACTGACAATGTTTTTCTTTTTGTTTGATATTCAACATTTTTGTGTTTGCAGCTGGTTGCCCCCCTTCCTCCTCACTCCCAAATGTAAGTATAACAGTAGCTCGACTCAGACTGTATTGACTTTTCTCAGCATGCTCCACTATCTGGAACACGTGATGTGAAAGGTGCATATGAAACAAACTATTTGTCAACTGTTACTTTAACTCAACAATTTCTAAGTGTTCAACACATAACTAATAACACACAAGTGGGTACCGACATCGAATCCAGAGAAAACTCTAGCCAGGTGTGACAGTGTAAATATGTTTCTTTACTTACTGAGACGCTAAACCCCCTTCTTACAACAAATCAAACACAGATTATGTAGTATTTTTTTTTAAATAAATGTCTCCATTCACACCAAGTGTGTGTTGTCCTTACGGTAGAAGTGATTCATACTAGAGTGAAGATTTCAAGCCATTTCATTCACACGTTTCATGTACAAATAGTAACTTTCAATTTCTTTCATTGATACAAGCTCTTTTAAAATGAAATGCTAAAAACAATATTTCTCTCTGTATGGGTGTGTATGCACTGTTTTCATGTGAGTTTGACTCTATGCCAAAAAAAAAATGATAATAAAGCAGTTTACAATTTGAACTAATTTTATTTGATGCACAAAGAGAAAAAACATATTTCTTTCCTAAAGTTGTATTTCCTAACTGTTCTCCAGTGTCATTAGATCAGAAAGATGTCATGCTAATGTAATTGTAATGTTGTATTTTGTCTGGATAATGTTAGCATTGAATTAAAAAATGTTGTTCTTTAACTAATTTAATTCATTTGTTAACCTATTTGAGTGCAATCATTTTTCTAGAATGTCTAAAAGAGAGAGAGCAAGAGAGAGAGTAAGAGAAAGAGGGAGAGAGTGTGTATAAGAGAAAGAGAGAGGTCAACGTTGTCCACTTTGGAGGAAGAAGCTCCTCTCTCTTTCCAACTTACAGCACTAACCATTGAAGCCGCTAAGAATGTTCACGGATTGAGTTTCCCGCTAAGTCTTTCAATTTACTCCTTGACTTACATAAACAGACGTTTTGACACTTGGCGGGAACGTCATGTGACCTCGGGAGACGTTTTGTGAATAGTGGAGAAGGTGCGGGGATTTTTTTTCTGAATATTTTTTTTTTTTCTGGAACTGAACTTTCAAAGCACTTTTGGTTTTTTGCATTCTCTATGAATGAAGGTTTAGTTCCAACAGAGATCTACATCTCGACTTCTTTGCTTCTAGAAGTGGAGCTAGCTCTGGGGTCATGACATCCTCGACAATTGTAATAATTGTTTTGTTTTTTTTGTAAAAAAAAGACGAAGTATTTTATAAAAATATTTTTTTTTAATCAGTTTTCGGTGAATTAAAAAATGTGCTTCAGTTTTACAAATGAAATGAGATTTATTTTTTTATTTTTTTTTTATTAGTTTTTATTGCCTACTTAGGCATTTCTGAAAACGTACAGTATCTCTCTTCCTGTAGATACTTTTATATTGCCAGTTTGTCTTCTGTGTTTATATATTTCAAGTTTGTAGAGTAACAGTGTCAAAATGTGACAATAATCTCAAGTGATCCAACCAAACGATATATTTACATTTCACATAGATCCTCTCGTGTCAAACTGGGTTGATCATTTGATCCTCCACTAATCCCACCTTCCCGTACCCTTCCCGTCTCTGCCCACCCCTCGTTACAGAAGGAGCAGGCATTTGTATGGGCCTAGCACCTAGAGTGAGCAGAAAAACTCGAAAATATACAAGCTTTTAGACGCGTCACCTGATAGGCGCGAGCAGTCGGGCTCAAGCCTCGTGTGTCTTGACTGAGTAAACCAATTAACTCTTGAAGAGCCAAGTGTCTTGATTTTTTTTTCTGTTAGTTTCTTGAAGCTGTAACATTTTAACTTGTGCCAGTTCCGTAACGTTTTAATACGTTTCCCATCAGCCACTGCACGAGACTGTCAGTGCTACATAGAACTCTACGAGAACTCGAGCACAAATAAAAAAGCATTGCAGAGTTGAGCTTAGAGACAAAAATAAAATAGCATTGCAGAGTTGAGCTTAGATACAAAAATAAAATAGCATTGCAGAGTTGAGCTTAGATACAAAAATAAAAAAGCATTGCAGAGTTGAGCTTAGATACAAAAATAAAAAAGCATTGCAGAGTTGAGCTTAGATACAAAAATAAAAAAGCATTGCAGAGTTGAGCTTAGATACAAAAATAAAATAGCATTGCAGAGTTGAGCTTAGATACAAAAATAAAATAGCATTGCAGAGTTGAGCTTAGATACAAAAATAAAAAAGCATTGCAGAGTTGAGCTTAGATACAAAAATAAAATAGCATTGCAGAGTTGAGCTTAGATACAAAAAGCATTGCAGAGTTGAGCTTAGAGACAAAAATAAAAAAGCATTGCAGAGTTGAGCTTAGATACAAAAATAATAATAATAAAATACCGAAATTTGGTTCATTGTAAAAACAAAATTAAAATATATAATCATGCATTGTGCTATAAAGCTGTTTATTATAACTAACATTTTGATAATAAATGTTTCATTTATTGAATTAAAAGACGTCAATCCATATTCATAACATTCATTAGCATCAGAAAGACACTTCTTGAAATAGAGTCAATAGAGCTAGATCTAGATGCCACATTAAAGCAAAATTGAAACTCTTAGAAGAGCCAGACAAGACACAGGGCGCCCCCTGTTGGGAAATATTTCTGAGATATGTTGCAACATCAAATGATATCAACACATTGTCTTCGAGCTGTTAGTATTGGGTCTCCGAGTCTAGTTTTAACCATGTTATCGTTACTCTAGAGAGTCACTTGTCCAAGAAATAGTTTTATAGGATCTATTAACCGAAGTAAGAGAGTCACTTGTCCAAGAAATAGTTTTATAGGATCTATTAACCGAAGTAAGAGAGTCACTTGTCCAAGAAATAGTTTTATAGGATCTATTAACCGAAGTAAGAAAGTCACTTGTCCAAGAAATAGTTTTATAGGATCTATTAACCGAAGTAAGAGAGTCACTTGTCAAAGAGTTTCCTGAAAGTTTCGGAGAGACGTCAATACGTTTGTTACAAGTTAGACATGTGTCTCTGATATTCAGATGTGTGTCAAGTTAGACATGTGTCTCTGATATTCTGATGTGTGTCAAGTTAGACATGTGTCTGATATTCAGATGTGTGTTAAGTTAGACATGTGTCTGATATTCAGATGTGTGTCAAGTTAGACATGTGTCTGATATTCAGATGTGTGTCAAGTTAGACATGTGTCTCTGATATTCAGATGTGTGTCAAGTTAGACATGTGTCTGATATTCAGATGTGTGTCAAGTTAGACATGTGTCTGATATTCAGATGTGTGTCACGGGGGTGGGAGGCTGTTTGTTGAAGTGGAAGAGTTCGTAATTTGTCGGTGATGAAGGAAAAAGGTGAGAATTTGAAGCATCTCTTAGCTTCTCGTGAGCACACATGTTGGGTGAGCTGTTGGAGGCACAGCAGGTTCTGCTGATAGACTTTAGAAGTGAGCGAGAGAAAGAGAGAGAGAGGGCGAGAGAGAGAGAGAGTACTTGGAGAAGGGGGAGAGGTGACTGTCCAGGGGCTAAGCTTTCTTTCGTTCATTTCTGTAACGTATGCTGCAGTAGGAGTGCGCTCTTCATCGGCATATCTCTCGGTCTCTCTCTCTCTCTCTCTTTTATTAAATAGTTTGCACCGAAGGGAATTAGGTAGAGATGAGAAGATAGAGTTTAATAGGAAGCACAGATGGTGTTGTTTTTTTGTCTCTAAGAGCAACGAGATTTGTGTAGCTTCCGTCAGAAGTATAAGAGGGAGATAGCGAGGGTGCTGTATTGCAACTTAGCCCAGATGGTCAGAATATTAGAAGTAAACCTTGAACTATATAGTATGTATAAAACACTCGTCCTGCGTGTACTGCCTTCTCGTTGTTTCGCCCGTGTACACAGTTCTTAGCCGTAACAAAATAAAACAGACGTTGCAGGAAAAAAAAAAAGAAGGAACGCTCGCCATTTCAAGAAGTAGGTCGCTATCCCATCATCCTGTCTAATCACGTGACCGGTGGTGACGTCATTATGAAAATAAATAAAATGACTTGTAGCATGGCAGGAGAAATATCTAATTAAGAAACTAGATTTGGGGAAATGGAAAGTTGCACACATGTCTTGGATAAAATAATGTTGTATTTGTATAGGGTTAGGGTTAATATTGTATTTGTATAGGGTTAGGGTTAATATTGTATTTGTATAGGGTTAGGGTTAATATTGTATTTGTATAGGGTTAGGGTTAATATTGTGTTTGTATAGGGTTAGGGTTAATATTGTATTTGTATAGGGTTAGGGTTAATATTGTATTTGTATAGGGTTAGGGTTAATATTGTATTTGTATAGGGTTAGGGTTAATATTGTATTTGTATAGGGTTAGGGTTAATATTGTATTTGTATAGGGTTAGGGTTAATATTGTGTTGGTGTACTCTAAACGTTTTAAGACTGTGCTACTTTAATTCGTTATCTCGCAAACATATATATTTATGGCTCTGTTTTACATGTTTCGGATACTCTTTCAGAATGGACAATTATTAGTCTTCATTCTAGCACAAACTTCTCGTAGGACCTAGGTGCGGGGGGGGGATTCGAACCCAGGACTATCGAAGAGACAGATTAGTAGTGCGCATACAAATCGACCAGGTGGCCATAATATAGCGTTTTTTTCAATTATATGGATTAGTGAGTGTATACTTATTTTTAAAATATAGGTAAAGGTGGCTTCGAGCCGTTGACTTGTGTATTGCTTGAAAGCTCAACAAGCGGTTCACTAGTGTTAGGTGTACCTCACTGTTGGTGGTGGTGACACATGAAAGGAATCTATGGCGTAATATTTGTATATTTTGTGAACGATCTTTTGTTTTACCTGCTTTATATATTAGAAACACAGGAGATATTGATTGATTCACACCTAGCTACCTAGATCTATGTGTTGATGTTAAGATATTTATTGATTCATATGTGTTTCAATACGATATTGTATTTCTTCATTCATTGTTACCTTTCTCTCCGTCTCTCCTCTTTCTCCCTCTCCTCTCTCTCTCTCTTCGCCTTATGAAGAACGAACTTGATACGGGGAAGTGTTACAAAGAAATCATCTCAGCTAGATGCTCTCCTACCTACTGGTCAATCCAAAGCGCTATCAACGTGGCCAGTTTCATCCCTAAATGTCCAGGTATGCATGCCTTACTTAACTCATACATGAAATGAAGGCAGTACAACAAAAGAACTAGGTTATGTTTTTTTTTATTTATAGTAAATGAAATATTATTAGATACCCACGTAGCATCTGTTTCTTTGTTTTGGCCAAATGTTGCTGTTGTTATAACCTCTATATGGTATTACTTGTCATATATGCCCACTGTCACATACACATTGTCACACATACCTTGTTTTACACACAGTCATGCGGGTTTTTCATGAGAATTGAAGCCAGTATACTAGTTGTTCTATATCATTCTAGAGTTATGTGTTACCTATGTGTATATCTGTGTGTTATCTTGGTATAGACAAGTCATGGATTTGTAGCACCAAACTGCTGGTAGACAACTAAACAGCTGTAGGTTTATTAGATCTAAACTAATACAACTTGAAATGACTTGAGTAACTTCTTTATGAACAAGACTAAATAGAACTTTTATTATAATATAGACAAAATCAAGTTGATATGAGATCAAATAAATGTACTAGACTTTAGTAATATTATTTTTTTAACAAAATCTAACTCACTACAATAACACAATCTTTCAGTCTCACGTTCTGGAGTCGTCTGTCCTAAGACCAAATGACGACAATGCCACCTATGTTTTATCTTTGTTTTTTTTTTCTAAATGTTATCCACCTGTTATTTTGGTATTATCTAGGTTTTACTTTGGTTTTAAATCTAGGTATTTGTTTAGTATTGACTTGGTATTAATTATGTACTATTTAGATTTTATTTAATTGCGTTGCGTTTAATTGCAATGATTACGAGTAATTAAAAGCTTGTTTTTATGATTATTAGCCTTATTATCTTATCTTATTATCTTAAGCTTAATGACGTATTTTATTTCGCTGCTTACTTGCGACGTTATGAAATACGAATTCAAACATTTTGGGAAATATAATCGCTGCATAAGTGTATACGTCATGGAAATATAATCGCTGCATAAGTGTATACGTCATGGAAATATAATCGCTGCATAAGTGTATACGTCATGGAAATATAATCGCTGCATAAGTGTATACGTTATTTCATGGGAACTCGGATGTTTTAATACGATTGGTGGGTTTCTTTTTATCACATCTGACGATTTCTTTATTGTCTCTTCATTTTGTGCGGTACCTCAGACCCAGTAGCTGTCTCTAGACACACATAACAGTGATAACACACATACACAGCTATCAACTCCTTGTTTTATGGACACTTTCAACACGTTTGAGTTGAACAAAAAAGAAGCTTATTTAGAACTCCGGGAGTGAGTCGTCAGGAAAGCTTTTAGTTCGTTGTGTCATGGCACGAGTCGATAATAACAAGCAGAACCAGACTTACAACAGCCCGCCTGGCCCCTGACTCTAGAGCTACTAAAGCTACAGCCACAAGAACCACACAAACCCCACTAAAAACCTTTCACTCGCGTAGTTTTAGTTAGAAAAGATACAGACGTTACTTTAAGATTTAATGCTAAACAAAACATACACACACACACACACTTAAGGCATACGGAAGACTGGAAGGGGATGATTTCTGCTGAAGATTAATCATGCGTAACTGACCCGGTGTTTAGCAGTAATGAGCTCAGCCCCTGGAACACAGTGTGTAGTCAGACTGACTGCGTGATATAATTGCGTGCATGCTTTGGTCATAATCATAAAGACCTATGACGTAACAACAGCAGCAGACGAGAAGATAAACAAGGTATGTGTTGGTGAAGGGGTAGAGTAGTTGGCAATTATAAAAAATAAGTCGAAGGGAATAGTAAAAAAAAAAATGACTAAATAGGGGTTAGGGTTAGGCGACAGAGTAGGAAAAACCAAGTTTTAACCTGCCAAGTTACTGCCAAGAGCAGAGCCAGCATTCGAGGTCTGAGAAGTGTGTCGCCACACAGGGGCATCAAGACTGAATACGGACACCTGACCGTCTAGTGACAATGGTCGGATCCTCTTAGGGCCCTCTCAATTCGTATTAATGGGGCCGATTCGCCAATAGCACAACCCTTCCAAAGTCTGTGTCTGCAATAGTATTTACTAACTATCAGTTATAAAAACCGAGTACTGATTATATCAGCAAAAAAGGGCAGCAAAGATTACGATTACTAAGAAAACTGTCCTCGTTTAATGTTAGCGAAAAGTCCTTGGCTATGTTTTATCACGCTCACATCTGCAATATTTTAAGTTTCAATATCACTGCCTGGTATGGCAATCTGAGCATTAAAAATAAAAATAAACTTTATAGAATCCTAAATGCTGCTGGCAAAATCATTGGCAAAAAACAAACCCCATTTGGGCAGTTGTTTGAGACAAACATCTCTAAAAAAGCTAACAAGATCCTCGAAATAAAGAATCACCCTTTGTGTCAGGATTTTGTGATTTTGCCATCACAAAAGAGATACAAGACACCGATAGCAAAGACAAACAGACACAAACACTCTTTTGTTCCCCTGGCAATCAAATCATTAAATAAGAACAATCTGGTATAAACTTTGTCACATGTAAATTATGAGTGAGTCTGGTGTGAATGTACACTTTGGTTTCTTATAGTTATAATGTTTTTTGTTTGGTGTAATGCACAAATTGTAAGACAAATTTCCTTACGGATAATAAAGATTATTATTATTATTATTATTATTATTATTATTATTATTATTATTATTATTATTACATGTAATAGGGAATAGTACTATTTAGTTGTCGTCCACAGTAATGGTCATCAAACGATATAATACACAAACATACACACACACACAACCGATAACACTTGTAATAATTGACGGTCGTTATGAAATTTGTCAGAATGTTTTACCCAAGGTAATGTGTCAGAAAGTTTTACCTAAGGTAATGTGTCAGAAAGTTTTACCCAAGGTAATGTGTCAGAAAGTTTTACCCAAGGTAATGTGTCAGAAAGTTTTACCCAAGGTAATGTGTCAGAAAGTTTTACCCAAGGTAATGTGTCAGAAAGTTTTACCCAAGGTAATGTGTCAGAAAGTTATACCCAAGGTAATGTGTCAGAATGTTTTACCCAAGGTAATGTGTCAGAACGTTTTACCCAAGGTAATGTGTCAGAAAGTTTTACCCAAGGTAATGTGTCAGAATGTTTTACCCCAGGTAATGTGTCAGAAAGTTTTACCCAAGGTAATGTGTCAGAATGTTTTACCCAAGGTAATGTGTCAGAAAGTTTTACCCAAGGTAATGTGTCAGAATGTTTTACCCAAGGTAATGTGTCAGAATGTTTTACCCAAGGCCTGGTCCATGATATATTTAAACTAGCATTAATGCGTGGCTTTGGACGTGGTGGCGTGCTGGGCTAGTTCTAACCTATACTACGGCCTCCCGCAATGATCTAAGGAACTTTCTTGCTAAGTTTCATAATGATGGGTCAAACAGAGTTGATCTCTAGTTGTAACATACATACATACATATAATAGAAATTCACGTAATATTTAGACAAATCGAGAGTTTTCTCAAGATGGTGTCGTATAGGCTACTAGACCGAGCAAGTTTCATAAATATTGGTCAAACATTGTTGATCTCTAAAGTAAGATACATACATACATACATACATACATACATACATACATACATACATACATACATACATACATACATACATACATACATACACCTTACCATCTACATTATATAATAGATGTGCACGGAACATTTAGACTACTCAACATTTCTCTCCAGATGGTGAGCAAGTAAAAAAATGACGTGAAATAAGACACACTAATGTCATGCGTCTGGGTGCACTAATTGACTTCAATGTGCACTAATTGACTCCAATGTGCACTAATTGACTCCAATGTGCACTAATTGACTCCAATGTGAATGCAAGGGTCGTCTCTGAACTATTTATTGTTACAACCATGAAAAATAAAATTGTGGTCGCTTTATGGGATTGTGTAATCACGAATTGTAATGAGCCTTTGTTGTAGTGATGGCTACTTCTTATCAAAGATTCTCTCCCTAGAAACATTCACAAAGAGAGAGAAAAAAAAAAAAGAGAGAGAGAGAATTTAAAAGACAGAAAGAGAGAGAGGGAGAGAATTTAAAAGACAGAAAGAGAGAGAGGGAGAGAATTTAAAAGACAGAAAGAGAGAGGCATTTGACTGAAGAAATATGGAGTTATTTTCATCATTTAGGACTTTAATAAAGAAGGTTGTTTTTTTTCCACATCTTGCAAAAAATAAAAAAAAGGGGGGGGGGGGTGCTTAAACATTTCGTCTCAATCAATATTTTTATTTTGAAAAAAAAAAAATTCAGATAGAATTTTTTAATTTCCACAACATCATGTAAAACCCCACCCCACCCCCACCTCCGATTTATAGCATCACACATTGACTGTAGTCCTCAAAGCGTTTTTTTATAGGCTAGCTAATATTAATTTCCAATGGGCTTATAATTCAATAAAGCAAAAAGTGTTTTTCTTTGTTCTAAATATGAAGATTGCTTTATAATGCTAGAGCAAACTAATCATTGCCTATCATTGTGTCCGTGAAATAGATCAATACTATTTGATACGGAATTACATTTGTTGGCATTTTTATTTTTACATGCCAGCTAAAAGCTTTAGTTTGAAAGTATCAAGATATTTTTGTGTGTGCTATGTTCCTAGTAGTTACAGATCTAAGTCTGTTGAACACTAGCAATCGTAGACACTACCTGAGCAATAGAAACATACACACATTTACGACATTGCACAAGTTAGAGTGTTACAGCTTCAACGGATCCTGGACACAATAAAATAAATATGTTTTTATACAAAATCAGCCATCATCCTTTTCAAGATTCCCCTTGTTGGTGGTGAGGATGGTAGTGATGGTGGTGGTAGTGATGGTGGTGGTAGTGGTGGTTTTTCATTGCTTACGTTGTAATTCAAGTACCTTCTTTATTGGACACATTTGAATATTGGCGATTTTGACACATGAAGGCAAATCCACATAAATATCAAGCTTTTTGATGTGTGCGGTGGACAGAAAGTATTGATAAGCAAAGTATTTTCATTAACCATATATTTATTGTTATGTACTTTTTAGATCTGATAGAATCATATTTAAATGTTTCTAACTTCTAACATAAAGTACTTAAATAATTCTTTAGTTGGCTACAGTGATCTACAGGCGTCTACAGGGCGTATGCGTTGTTCTTTATCTCGTCTAGTTATTAAAAAAAAATTCCCCGTCTTCCATTTTCATTCTCTTAGGTTTTTCTTTAGGTTTCATTATACCGCACCCACATTTCCTCATTCCACTTTTTCTTCTTTTTCTCTCTACCAGTATTTGATTGCTTAAAGAATGTCAATGGGATCTTAAAACTCAAAAAGTAAAGAAGGAGCAGATTACTGAGATTAACTTTTCATGTAAATATCCCTCTAGTAGATCTTGGACACAATAGAATAAATAAGGAATATATAGAAACTTAGCGTCGTCAGTAAAGATTTCACTTTTTGTAATACACTCTATAGGGTAAGCCTACGTTATAACTCAACTCACTATCTAGGGTACGCCTACGTTATAACTCAACTCACTATCTAGATCTAGATCGGAAATATTTAAATATAAAATAAGGTCTAGAGTCCTGGACTCTGGCATTCATTAAAAACTTAATTTGTTCCCTTTTTTTTTAAATTAGCTTTTTATTTCGTATATCTTTTTTTTTTAATCATAATATATTCACTTATAGACTTAATGTAGTTTTTTTTTTTTTTCTATCCTACTTTAGCTCGCTTCAAACTATCCCTATACATTGAGGAGAGAGAGAGAGTAGACAGAGGGGGCAGACAGAGAGGGCAGACCATCTCGTGCTACCGTCACGCTTCGATGAGTGGCAGACGAGGCCAAGCCCACTGCATTGTCCTCGCGAGTCTCGTCACCTGGAAGCCATGGCAACACGCACACGTCACTACCGGAAGTAAGGAGGGCGGGAGGAGGATTCTATATTTAAAAAAAAAAAAAAACTACGGATGCGATCGACTGATGCCTTGTCGGGAAGCAGACGTTTCAAGAGCCTGGAACTAGGTACATAAACTTTGCTTCCATACGTTCGGGGAGAGAGAGGGGGTGTGTGACCGAGGTTAATGTTGGACACTTATCTTTGGAAAAACCAGACCACTCCACGGCTACTTTTTTTTTCTGACGTAATGACCTAATTTTGTAGCTAGCCACGGACCACGGCAAACTTGATCTCGAGCTATTTGAAGAGTGTTGTATGTCATTATAGTGCCGTAAAACAAAGACGCTTGATATGCAGTGGCGTGTGATTCGCACGTGTAATAGTTTGTTAGAGATTTTAGGGTTCTAGTGACCTGGCGTGGCACAGAATGTATCGTCTGCATCTTTGATAGCCTCTTCCTTAACCCGACATCGGACCAGGGATTAGAAAATTAATCATATTAGTTATTCATCAACCAAACCTTAATTTTTTTTAATGGAATGTTTTTAGAATATTGAACATTAACATGTAAAACATACAATTGACTTATTGATATAATTTTACTCTAACTTACGATAAAGTGTATTACAAATTCAATACAAGAATCCGAAATCAACTCAGATTGGGTTAAAAGACCAAGCTTCTTGGGAATTAATCCGCGACCAAGCTTCTTGGGGATTAACTAAAAGAACCTATTCAAATGATGTTTCCACATTTCCCGCTTCATTTTCTAATGAAATTATGGGATACAATTTTTATGGCAATGTCTTCGATTCCGATAGTGCAGTGTTTCACATAAAATCGCAAACCAAGTTGCGACCTTCATATTTTTCCGCATCTCGAGCAGACACAGCCGTTTGTCCTGTGGCGGTCTATTTAAGTTTTCTTTCCGTCTTCTGCGCCTGCACTTTTCTTTGGGTCCTAAATGTGTGTCCCGCAGCCTTTGTGAGACTTCTCCGTCTCTTTCGGAGGCCATCTGCTACTAGCTACTTTCCTATATGTAAGTGAAGTCGAAATGGCGCCTGAGTTGACCTTTATAGCGCTTGGGAGGGGGACACCCTGTTACGCCGTCCTTCTTTAGGATTTCTAAATAAGATCGCTTTTGGCCTGCGGTCGTCTCCTATGCGGGATGTCCGACCAAGCGGAGCTGTCAAATAGTAATTAGTGCTTCCATAGAAGCCACAGCGGCCTCCATCACAGTGCACAAAAAATAAGTGTAAAAAATGTATATACTTGGTGGTCCCTGGTTTGAATCTCGGTGAAGACCGGGATTTTTAATTTCGTGATTTTAAGGGCACTCTTGAGTCCACCCAATTTGAATGGGTTCCTAGCATTAGTTGGTGAGAGTAAAGAGATTGGTCGTTGTACTGGGCACGTGGCAACCTCTGTAACTGTGGCCTATAAAATCATGTCGCAAGGTCTGAAATTAATACTTTACTTTAAATACTTATTAAAAAAAATTAACTTCTTTATTCTCTACACCGAGACACCAAAAAGCGAACTATTTCTAGGTTTTCCTCTATAAATAATAATTGATTTCAAACAAATTTAGTTCATGGGATTTACTTTCAAAGTATGAAACACGTGAGTTCTCGGTGCCTCCAACGGAATTCAACAATCTAGCTACAGAAGTCTGAGGAACAGAACTATCGAGTTCTTCTTCTGACCATCTTTTGACTCTATTGCAATCTGTGACTTGGAAAATATTGAACCTTACAGACGGACAGATCGTTGTCCAAACTTGATGGCTGAGGTAACAGGCTGAACGAGGTGAGAGAAATAGCGGGCTTTCAAACAGGAAACGCTCGAAAGAAGCGTAGTAGTACATGTAGTATCCATTTCAAACCTTGCAACCTGTAAGGCAGATGATGTCAAGGTCATCTGTTTCTATGACTGACAGTTCACGAGGATAACCAGTATAACGATCAATTGCCAGAAACAGGGCCGGTCCTACTGATTGCCGGGCCCTATGCGAAGCAGATTGCGCGAGGCCCATTCTGGGTTGTGATAAAGATAATATGTGAAAATTAAGATTTTGTATTAGAAAATAAATTTCGTATTTGCGTTTTATTCATACTTTACTAAGTACAAAATCACTGTCAAATTAACTTTACGAGCCATCTACAGTAGATAGTAAGTTTCCAACAAAAAGCCAATCAACATTCAAATCTGCCTTTTAGATTTACTATCGACTAGCAAAATATCGCTTTTTTAAGAGGTCGAGATAGATCTAGATCTATATTTGTATGCCAGTGACTATTAAAGTAAATTAAGTATTTGAACTTCTTTTTTGGGGGCTAAAATTCGCCTTATCATTAGATTTTTATGAAATGAAAGCTGCCAATGTTTTTGTTTTTTTAAATAGCGAGTAGGAATGACACCCCAAAATGACAATTTTGTCTGTTTTAAAGGAGATTTGCATCCGTTTTCAGAAGATTTTTTATAATTTCAGGAGATTTTCATGACTTTTCGTATATTTTGTAATTTCAGGAGAGTTGCAGGAACCTTTTAATAATAAGTTAAAATGGTTTAATTTAATAATTTACACCTGAATTCGCGCGGGGCCTATGAAAGTGCGGGTCCACTGCGGCCGCATAGGTTGCAGTGGCCTAAGACCGGCCCTGGTCAGATACCCATTAGAGTTGGGTGGACGTCCTAAAAAAAAAGATCCCGAAATTCAAAAATCCAGCCTTGACCGAGACACAAATCCGAGATCCCTCAGTCTGGAAGCTAAGCCATGCAGTCACCACTCATATAAATATGAGTACAATGTTATTGAATAATTTTAAATTGCATTGTCTATTTGTTCGAAACACCCCCACGAATACCACAGGGTTTACTTTTAGTTGTTGTTTTTTTTGGGTGAGGAACCGCATGAACTACCACGAGGTCACGCGGCTTATAGAAATTCTGTGGACTTTACTTTTGAAGTCTGCCGCTGAATCCTGGCATAATTGAATGTGTTTTGAAACCAGTGAAGGATAAGAACACGCACACACACAACAACATTCACACACACTCTCACATAGAAGCCACATTTTTTTTTATTCAAAATGTTCATTTTACCACTTTCTATTTCAGTGAACAGGCCATTTCGCTTTCTTATTGCCTCCCCTTTCAGAGCAGACGAGTACTTTTGATCCGGGTACCACCTGGACTAGTCCACCAAGTTTTTTTTCTCTTTATTTTTATTTCGCAAAGCTCCTTTCGTGTCACACAAAAATAACGCCAACTAGTGTGTGTGTGTGTGTGTGTGTGTGAATGTGTTTGAGTGTCCCTACCATAGACTGCTATAGGCTTCCTTTGCTGCTCCCCCCCCCCTCCCAGTATGTTATAGTAGGCTTGTTATTTTTGTATCAGTTTGATCTATTCATGGCTGAAGAATGCTGTGTTGTGTTTGTATGTTCTTTGAATTATCGCGTTTATATGTTCCCTGTGCTGTCGTGTTTGTGTGCTGTCGTGTTTGTGTGCTGTCGTGTTTCTAAGGTGTGATGTGTTTGTTTTATTGGTTTTCATATGTGTATGTTTTGTATGCTGTTTGGCTTTGTATGTTGTCATGTTTGAATTTTGTGTGTGTGCTGTCGTGTTTGTTTTATGTGATGTAATGTTTGTATGTTTTGTGTGTTGTCGTGTTTGTATGTTCTGTGCTGTCATGTTTGTACTTCCTGTGTATTGTTGTGTTTGTGTGTGTGCTGTTATGTTTGTATGTTTTGTGTGCTATCGTGTTTGTTTTATGGGCTTTCGTATTTGTATGTATTTTGTGTGTTGTCTTGTTTGTATGTTTTGTGTGTTGTCTTGTTTGCTTCTTTTGTATACTGTCTTGTTTGTATGTGTTGTGTACTGTCTTGTTTGTATGTTTTGTGAGCTGCCTTGTTTGTATGTGTTGTGAGCTGTCTTGTTTGTATGTGTTGTGAGCTGTTTTGTTTGTATGTGTTGTGAGCTGCCTTGTTTGTATGTGTTGTGGGCTGCCTTGTTTGTATGTGTTGTGAGCTGCCTTGTTTGTATGTTTTGTGAGCTGTCTTGTTTGTATGTTTTCTGTGCTGCTTTGTTTGTATGTTTTGTGAGCTGCCTTGTTTGTATGTTTTGTGAGCTGTCTTGTTTGCTTCTTTTGTATGCTGTCTTGTTTGTATGTGTTGTGAGCTGCCTTGTTTGTATGTGTTGTGAGCTGTTTTGTTTGTATGTTTTGTGAGCTGCCTTGTTTGTATGTTTTGTGAGCTGCCTTGTTTGTATGTTTTGTGAGCTGCCTTGTTTGTATGTGTTGTGAGCTGCCTTGTTTGTATGTTTTGTGAGCTGCCTTGTTTGTATGTTTGTGATGTGTTTCAATGCTGTGTACTTCTGTTTATGGATGTGCTAACGTTTCAAATACTATTGTACCGTAATTCACGTGTTTCATAAGCGCAGTTTTGATGTCGGTAAACGAGCATGATTCTCCGTGAAAGTTTTGTAAAGAGATTCCATTAATGGACCTCATTCACCAATGGTAAACAAACAACATTTAGTCACGTGATTATATTGATAAAACTAAGGAAAAAAAACTGTCACGTGATAGCCATTGTGTATTAAAAATTAGATCGTAATTTGTATAGAAGAGATAGAGAATCACGTGGCTAAATGTTGTTTGTTTACGATTGGTGAATGAGGTCCATATGTTTCTGCTTGTTTAGTGATTGATTTGATTGAATGATTGATTTCATTACTTACGTTGGCTATTTTATTGCTTAAGAAACGTCAAAGTTTGTGTTTAGGCTGACGAAGCCATTTAGAAACACTTAGACTGTGAAATTATTATATTATCATTATATTATCTAAAAAATTTCTGCCTCTTACTCTATCTCTTTGTTCTCTCTTTCTCTCTCTTTCTCTTGTATTCTTCCTCTTTGTCTCTTTTTCTCTCCATCTCTCCCTCGATCTTTTTCTTTCTTTCTCTCTCTCTTGAATCTCAGATCTCTCTCTCTCTCTCCTCAATATCTCTCGAATGTCGGTTCAATGATCGCGGATTCGAACCCTCCCTCTCCGCCATCCCCGCCGTCCTGCCTAAAGTTTGGACTAGAATGTAATAATCTTTAATTCTGGACTGAAGTAACGCCCGAAACATGTCAAACAGATGACGTAATTTACTCGAGCTAGACACGGAGTCAAACTTTGTTTTATTTAATTTAATTTATTTTTTTTTTTGTTTGTTTATCTTTCCTAGTTTGGTGGTATGTTTGTTGAGTTGTTAGCTGTTTTGTTGTTGTCTGTTTGTTGACCTTTGTTTGATTGGAAGCTGTCTCACAAAAATAATTGATGTATTAATGTAAGTGAACCTACCGACTGGTGCGACTATCAACTAAGAATTTTTAGGCAAGTCTCTATGGGAACAAAACATTTCAAAGTTAATAAACATTGACATAGTTGAGCATAATGTGTTCAGGTGTTTTATCGTCTTGGTCTTTGGACAAAGTTAATGTCTTTTTAACATAATTAATATGGTGATCAGAAGCAGTAACACATCCTCTACACTTTCTCTCTCTCTCTCACACAGACGCACACACACACAAGTACACAAAAACACAACTCGAATTTAAAAAAAAAAAGAACTAAATGACAGGAAATGTGTTAATATGGTTTTGAAAAAATATTTTTGTTCCATTCAAAGTTTATTACACATGCACATCCATTATTTAAACAAAGTAGGGCAGTACAATAAACACTATATTTAGACAGTTCTAGTAATGTTTCTACCCAGCTTTTGTGATGTTTCTACGAGCTATTGTGATGTTTCTACCATCTTTTGTGATGTTTCTACCAGCTATTGTCATGTTTCTACCAGCTTTTGTGATGTTTCTACCAGCTATTGTAATGTTTCTACCAGCTTTTGTGATGTTTCTATCAGCTATTGTAATGTTTCTACCAGCTATTGTGATGTTTCTACCAGCTTTTGTGATGTTTCTACCAGCTTTTGTGATGTTTCTACCAGCTATTGTAATGTTTCTACCAGCTTTTGTAATGTTTCTACCAGCTTTTGTGATGTTTCTACCAGCTATTGTGATGTTTCTACCAGCTATTGTAATGTTTCTACCAGCTTTTGTGATGTTTCTACCAGCTATTGTCATGTTTCTACCAGCTTTTGTGATGTTTCTACCAGCTATTGTAATGTTTCTACCAGCTTTTGTGATGTTTCTACCAGCTATTGTCATGTTTCTACCAGCTTTTGTGATGTTTCTACCAGCTATTGTCATGTTTCTACCATCTTTTGTGATGTTTCTACCAGCTATTGTAATGTTTCTACCAGCTTTTGTGATGTTTCTACCAGCTATTGTAATGTTTCTACCAGCTATTGTAATGTTTCTACCATCTTTTGTGATGTTTCTACCAGCTTTTGTGATGTTTCTACCAGCGATTGTCATGTTTCTACCAGCTTTTGTGATATTTCTTTCATACCTGTGACACAAACAATGTATACCATCTTCTGTTTCTTTTCCACTAGAAGGCTGGTGCAGTCATGACCACCAGAGCAGCCCTGGACTGACAAGTGGAGTAACATTGAAGAGATGGGGAGTGGGTGGTGGACATCACCAATCTGGTCAACTCCCTTTGCAGACTTCTAACTGAAAATAGTACTCACCAAATTTATTCATAACATTATTTATAAAATTATTTAATTATTAGTAGTTTGCATAGTTTCACATTGGTAACTTCAAGAGATCAGATAACGTAATCAAGGGGGAAAAGGTAGAGCTCTAGAAAGTTTTAGGACACATTTTTAGGGACCAAATTAGAAAGTGTCTTCAATTCAACGAGTTTTAAGAAGATTTTTGAAAAAAAAAGGGGGGGGGGGACAGAAAGAAAAAAAAAGTGTGGGGGGGGATAGTTGATAAAAAAAATATAAAAATGAAAAACAAAAAGCACCTCCCCATGCATCCAGTCAGAAGCGCCACCTAGGTCTCTAAGTAGCTATAAGTTAGGTTACATGCACAATTTTAGCACTTGAAAAGTTTATATTATTTACTGATTAGCATTAGCATTAGCATGAATAGTTATAATTGTGTTATGAATGATATTATGTACATAACATTTCTAATGATAATGACACCTGCAGACGACACACATTTTGTTGACATTGACTGTTGTTGTTGTCCACTGGTGTCCATTCTATTTCTGTTCCACCTACTAACAAACTTCATCTGTTCAGTGTCCATCTGTTTGTAGTTCGATGTTGTTTCTGTGTCCCTGTAATGACGTCATGCTTTGAGTCGTGCTCCCTGGGGGGTCCGGCGCGTGGGTTGGGGTGGATGCTGGGAGGGCGCCGTTCTTGTCTTTGGTTATCTAGCTGTATGATTGTAGAACAAATTCATAAAGCTAGGTTACCAAAGGCAAGACTGGAAGCCGTAAACATCGCCGGATGTCGCAGTCTGTTCCAGGACGATGGCGCCATCACTCTCTGTGTCCTTTGCTCGTGAGCATTATGACATCACAGCAGGAAATGACGTAAGTAGTGCACTTTTATTTCTTGTTACCATGACTACAATGTTAATTCTATTCTAAACATGTTAAAAAGAAACTATTTAAAATCTTAAATAAATAAACTCTATTGACTGTAGTGTACAGGTTAAATAAATGATACTATAAAAAAAAACTTTTGTGTTTGTTACCGATTTTTGACTATGTGTTAGTGTAAAAGTCTTGGGTTCTAATCCTTTAAGAATAATTCCAAACAGTTGATGTATATAGAAAGATATCACTAGAAAGAAAAATGGCAAACATTGGCAACACTATTTATAAAAATATATTTAAAAAAAAACAACACAGAAACATTGCCTTCCTATAATAGCTTGGTCAACGTGTGAAATACAAGTGTGTGCATCTCTTCAGGTGAAATACAAGTGTGTGCATCTCTTCAGGTGAAATACAAGTGTGTGCATCTCTTCAGGTGAAATACAAGTGTGTGCATCTCTTCTGAGAAATAAACAAAATATTTCAAAGTGAAAATGTTTTTATAGTCAGTGTAATACGTGTTGCCTACCTTCAACGTCGTCTACTCCAGTCACAAGTAGATCTACACTATCTATCAGCTGTCAAACGTCTGTGTTCGATGGCACTTTAGAATCAATGAGCTGTTTTCGCAGCTTCACAAATCATAACCTCCACAGTTTGTAATTGACGAAAGAATACAAATAAACCGCAAATGAAAAAAAAAATGCGTCGACGTCGTCTTTTGAATGAGTTGAATAGAAGCTTGCTGTTTTTCTAGGTAGTTCCGCATCCTCCTTTTGAGGTAAATAGCTGTTGTGTGTTTTTGTTGGTGCGTGTTTGAAGTGATACAGATCATGATCAAAATATTTGTGCACTACTGGAAGAATGGAACATAAAGAGGCTTGAGAGCCGCCATCTTTGTTCTTTGCTGTGAAAAAGTGGGATTGTCGTCTGACCCAAAATGCTATTTACTTGTTGTCCTGTAAAGAACACGCCAGCAATAGTTCAAACAAACAAATTTGAATATTTTTGGGTGACATGTTGGATTGTAATGTTCCACACCATCAGTCCTAAAAGCTTTACAAAGCAGCCTCACAAAAACTCTGTGTAACTGTGTGTGTGTGTGGGGGGGGGAGCGTACAGATAAGGTGCCTTCGCTCCGGCACTAAAACATGTTTTGAACTGTTTGTTTGTCTGTTTGTTTGTCTCCCAAGGTTTGAAACATTCAAGTGAACTTTTAAGGAACTTTTAAGCGTATTAAAATATGGTCTTTTCACATTGTCATACACTGTGATTTATACTTAACCATTTTATAATAAATTTATAACATTTAATAATAAAATATGCAACATATTTATTTCAAACAAAAATTATATTCAGGAATGTAGCATAAAGGAAATAAATAATGCCACTCTATAATATTATATCATAACAAATACTGATATAAATTGCTATAATACAACTAACGACAAAAAAGACACAATATTATTCTAAACTATAATGAGCAACGAGAATGGATACACATTCAATGATATAAAATCTAATCATATATTATTTATGTAACATTTAATAAAGTTTGCATACAATATAGACTTAAGCAAGAAATAAATGGCATGAATTATAATGTTATTACGGTTTGGTCCGTTGAAAGTTGTGATTAAATGCAAATACGGATAACGGACCTCATTGACCAATCGTAAACAAACAACATTTAGCCAAGTGATAATAGTGATAAAACAATGAAAATTACGTATCACGTGACAGCCTTTATGGATTGCGTAATTTGTATAGAAGGTATAGAGAACCGCGTGGCAAAATGTTGTTTGTTTACGATTGATGAATGAGGTCCATTAATAATCAAAAAATCAAATCATGTCTTTTTCTGATGGTTTTATCTGTAAAACACAGAAGGGAAAGAATGTTTCCTCATTGACTTTCTAACAGCACAGTGTGTACTCTTGATGCTGTCTAACAGAGCTCATTCTAATAGTTTACAAACACTCATCAGTATGCACGTTACACAAAACAAAAGTGACCTCAACTCTATTTTACCTCCGCTTCAAAAGTTACCAAACACAAGACGCCAAAGGCTAGCCAGATTAAGTAAAGGCTATCCAGATTAAATAAAGGCTACCCAGCTTACATAAAGGCACACCATATTACAGAAAGGATACCCAGATTACATAAAGGCTACCCAGATTAAGTAGAGGCTACCCAGATTAAATAAAGGCTACCCAGCTTATATAAAGGCACACCATATTACATAAAGGCTCCCATATTACAGAAAGGATACCCAAATTAAATAAAGGCTACCCAGCTTACATAAAGGCACACTATATTACATAAAGGCTACCCACATAACATCCAGACCACATTCAGGCTACATCCAGACTACCCAGGCTACTTTCGAACTAAACATGTAGTATTTGGGATACCATACATTGAATCTGATTGTGTTAATATATCATTAATTCTTCCCGTTTTTTTTTTGTTTTAGTTTTGTTTTGTTTTTTATTCTCATGGAGTGTGATCGGTTCACGTGATCATCATACTAGAATACATGAATTTAAATTCATAATACTTGAGTTGACAAAACATCAAGTTTAATCAACCGCAAGACCAGAATCCTCAAGGTTTTTAGAAACCACAATCATAGACCAGTCTATATTATTTTAATACAATCATAGACCAGTCTATATTATTTTAATACAATCATAGACCAGTCTATATTATTTTAATACAATCATAGACCAGTCTATATTATTTTAATACAATCATAGACCAGTCTATATTATTTTAATACAATCATAGACCAGTCTATATTATTTTAATACAATCATAGACCAGTCTATATTATTTTAATACAATCATAGACCAGTCTATATTCTTTTAATACAAACGTAGGCCAGGCTGTATTAAAACTAGAAACATAGACCAGGTCCTAGTATTCAAATCTACAAAATCGACTCGCGGCTATTCTGAAAATAGCACAATCACGAACAATTCTCACACATAAAATGTCAGTAAATCTTGTGAATGGTTGACATGCCAACAAGAAAGCCGCCCAGCAGGAGACAATCGCCAGAATCTACAGGAGACCTGCCACAATGGGCAATTATCTAAAGAAAAGGTACACAAGGAATAAGACCTCTTGAATTAGTGACAGCCAACTTTGTCACAACGGCACCAGTTGGTTTTGTTGACCTTGTTTGTGACAAGCCAGTGCGTCTTACTAGACGTGATTATTACAGAGGGGCTAATAGAAGTCTAAAGCAGTGCAGTCTAAGAGACTTGATTGAAACTGTTATTGTAACATGCAGTCCAGGTAAAGTCTATAGTGCTAGTGTTCAAGAGACTTAAAAAAAAATTGAAACACGCAATGGATGTAACAAAAAATGATATGGATTTTGACTGTTAAAATAATATTTTTAAAAATAACGCCTTCAATTTTACAGTACACAACATCATTTGTATAGTCTGCGGTTCTTGAGACGATAACATTAGAATAGATCATAGGTTCAGCGACGAAGTAACCATGACGAGATGGGTTCCATGGTGCCCACAGAGGCCATTGAAAGATAGTCGTCTGTCACCTTGAAGAAGTAGAAGAATTGAATATTGATGTTTGTAAGAACTCATGACTGTATCAAATGTAAAGACAATATTACTTTAGAGGGTGCTACATACATTGGAGTGTATTTCTGTAATTTTTTAAATACTTTTTTAACCTTTTGGTTTAGAGAGTATGGGGTGGCACCATTGGATTCTTGCACCTGGCTCACATGTGCACTTGGCACCATCAGATGAACCTGACTCACGTGTGCGCTGGTATACTGTTAGGAACAGTGTTCCAGTATAATACATACCTAGCCGGTGTGGGGAAAGTTTGTCACTGGGAACATAGTCTATGTTTTTTTAACCAAAGTTGGGGTTAGGATTTAATTTTAATACAGTTGTTTATTATAAATAATAATTGTTGTATAATACTAGAATGTTATAAAATGTTATTATATATTATAAGAATAGTGTTACATAATAAAAGAATAACTTTTAAGTATTAAAAGTAATATGTAATAATAGAGTTGACAACAGAATATTTAGGGCTGGGGTTATAAGTTACTCACCTTTTTTAAAATGTTTTCCTTAATACTTACATCGTTTTGTCTGTTATTGATTTGCTGCAGCGGTTACATACAGAATAGGGAACTGATACTATAAGTTATTACATAAATGACCATAAAACATTTGACATCGAGGTTAACTTCAAGACAAATAATTAGAATCTAAACAAATTTTCTTTTTTTAAAATTATTTCAATTTTAATTTTAGAAATTAATAAATTAACTTAAAAATGTAAAGTACCCCTTTCAGACCTTGTGATCTATAGGGTAGATAATATATGGGCCATATGTTTCTGTGGCCCACGGTTAACGAGGGTGTCATGTGGCTAAGCACAACGACCAAACACCTTTACTTTCCCTAACCTAATGTCAGGTACCCATTAGAACTGGGTGGACTTAGGGTTAGGGTTTGGGTTAGGGTTAGATCCCGAAAGATAAGATCATGAAGTTAAAAATCCCAGTTTTCACCAGGATTCGAACCATAGAATCCAAGCGCTTTACCGCTCAGCCACCGCGCCTCCAATAAATTAACTATGATATTTATATTCGCACCGATCTTCAGCGTTGTGTTTAAATTTTATTGTAAGCAAACACTTGACAGGGGAAAATAATGAGATGATTCTAAAAAAGTGTGTCCAAGTCACAGAATAATGGTGACTTATTTCTATCAAGAAAGTTAATGCTTTTGAATATGTTCTTCATTCAATAGACAAGAGAAAGCAACAAGCCTGTACAAGAAGACTGTAATAATCATGAATCAAAAACCTTTGGCATTCGCTTAGACGAATATATATATACAATGTCAAATATCTTTGTTGGCAAAGTGTCCACTCTGACTTTTATAAGGTTGAGAAGCTGCTTCCCAGACAAGGATTGAGACTGCAGAGAATTCTGTTTAGACTACAGAGAACTTTCGCAGATTATCTTGGGGTGGATGTTTGGTGGTGTGGTATGTGGGCTTTCAACATGATGGTCCCCTGTTCGAGCATTGCCAGCTTTTATCCCTTGTTGTCCTTCAGGAGACTTGTGCTCAAACTAAGACGTGATTATCTTCATTTATGAAAGAACTTTTACAACGTTAAGTTAAACTACAAAGAACTTTTTGGGGACAACTGGTAATTTTTGAGGTTACAGGGAACTTTTGGAAACTACATGGACAAATTATTACATACCACAGGGAACTTTTTTGGATACCACAGGGAAATTTTGAAAACTTGGAAGTGAATAAAGTATACTTAAACTAATTTTAGTTCTCGGCGTCTGTATTTCTTTGTTTGTTTTAATTTCTTTAATTTTATCTTATTAATTTTTCAGTGATTAGTACGGATCAAAATAAGTCACACCAATACAATCTTTCTACACAAAGCATCGTGACGCACAAAATGCCAAGCATACGAAACGAAACAAGATGTCACATACATGTCAAGTAAAATGTCAAGCAAGATGTCCCATTGATAGCACTGGGGTTTACAAAATGTAGACCACGGCGGCAAAATAAAGTGGAGATTTGAAAATCCACGCTTGAGATATTCCAAAGTTCAGTGCAAGAGGTGGTGGGGTTTCGCTCAGCTGAATCTCGCCAAGGTAGGCCCCGAGTGGCTCCTTGAACTGAAAGCCTCTGATTTTATTTCTTTTCTTTTCCGTATATGTTCTGCCTCGTTGCTATTCTTTCAAAAGTCTTCGTTGCTCTGAATGTGTTCAATCTAATGACTCAGCAGATCTAGTTAACTGAAAAAAAAACAACTGTTCAGACATTAAGAAACAAAAGTTCATATGAGATATTTAGGAATTCAGGGCACTGTTTTATTATTAACTTTTAAAGACTTCCCACAATAAACAATGTAACTTTAAAAAATTCAAATAATGGTATAATTTGGGGAAAAGGAGATAACATATTAATGTATCTATAACAATAAAATAAAAAAGGGAACTTGCTTGGGTTTATAGAGTTAAAATTTTTTCACAAAGTTAATACCAACTCACTCCGTCTGTCAGTCTGTCTTGTACACATTTTGTACTCTTTATTTCTCCCACTTCCCATTCTCGGAAAAAGTTGAAACTATGTACTATTATTCATTGCACCTCATAAAACATGAATCAATTAAAAAAAATTAATTTAATTAAATAACATTTGTTTATTAATTTTGTTTGATATAGAAAAGAGAAGTAAATATTACAGTATCGAGTAACATGTCTGTAAATGTGCAGTTCTTTCCATTATATACGGGTGTTTTTTTTTCATTATATAAGTATTTTTTATTTGATTTTGATTGTTTAAAATCAATGTCCATCATGGGATTTTTTTTCGGGGGGGGGGGGTTTGGGGGCGTGGATTTTTTTCTCCCCCCCCCCGAGCACACACCCCCTTCCCCCCCCCCCCCCGCGAATTTTTTTTTATAAGTATTTATGTGTGTGTGTGTGTACATAATCTTTATTGCATTCTGACCCTTCATTCTTTCGGAAGACGTTTATTGTGCCCTAGAATATGTTCTTCCATGAGTTAGTGTAAAAATTGTAGATTCCCCGCCATTACTAGCAAGGGGGACAGGGGGAGCGCTAGGAGCTCCCCCAACGCGGGGCGAAGCCTTTATGATATTGAAAGCCAACAAAATGCATATTCTGAGGTATCTACAGTGCCTTTTCCTGCTATTAAAAAGTTTTATTTCAAAAACCTAATGTGCTATTCTTACTGACTTAGACCATGCGCGCCGTTTGGCGCATTTGCCGTCAAGCTGTTTCCATAAAATTGTAGATTACCTGCCATTATTAGCAATGGGGTCTGGGGGAGCTCTAGGAGCTCCCTAAGCGCGGGGCGAAGCCCCACCGCCAAGCACTATTTCTGGTATTGAAAGCCAACAAAATGCATATTCTGAGTTATCTACAATGCATTTTCCTGCTATTAAAAAGTTTTATTTCAAAAACCTAATGTGCCATTCTTACTGACTTAGACCCTCCCGCGCCATTCGGAGCATTTGACGTCAAGCTGTTTCCATAAAAATCTGTCACTGGTAATGTCTGGAGCCTCTTCCCACCTGCCATGAGGATCTCAATAAATGAGTGGCGTCAAGTTGTACTAGGATATCATTGCAACTCTTCTTATGCGTAATTCATTTTGTCGAAGAACATGTCCCGCAAACCTCATGCGTCGCTCTCTCACAATCTTACTAAAAGGGTCGACTCCTAGTTCGGCATAGGATTTCCTTGATTTAAACCCGATCTCTATAACTGACTCCTAAAATCTGTCTTAGCCATCTTTGTTGAGCCATATTTAGTGTTTTTCAATTTCGGCAGATGACTATTCACTGCAGTTTATTAAGGGAGCCCTGCCACTGGTAAAAATGTGTAACCTCTCTTGAATACGCTCTTGGAATTAAGTGACTGTAGTTTGCTTTAGATTTTATATCGAAAAGAGAAGTTTTATCGTCAAAACCATCTATTGGGGGTTTTCCACCTCAAAATGCTCTGTAAGGGGGATCTTAAACTCAAAACCATCTGGAAGGGGGTTTAAACTTTAAAAAAACGCCATCTGTAGAAGAGGGGTTTAAACTCAAAACCCCCGATTGGATTGGCTACGCTCAAATAATTTTAGTGTGTAATTTGCTTTTTTTTTATATTGAAGAGGTATTTTTTAGCATCAAATCCATCTGAATGGGGGTTTAAACTCAAAACCCCTTTTGGCAACGCTCATAGCATCTTGAGTGCGTAATTTGCTTTTTTTCTTCAACTGAATATGTATTTTTTAGCCTCAAATCCCCCTGGCGGGGGGTTTAAACTCAAAACCCCTTTGGCTACGCTTATAGATTTTAGAGTGAGTAATTTGCTTTTATTTATATTGAAGAAGTACTTTTTAGCTTCAAACTCCACTGGAGGGGAGTTTAAACTCAAAAACCCCTTTGACTACACTCATAACATTTTGAGTGTATAATTTGCATTGTTTTTATTATTAAAGAGGTATTTTTTACCTTCAAACCCCGCTGAAGTGGGGTTTAAACTCAAAACTAAGTCAAAACCCATTTAGCTACGCTCATAACATTTTGAGCTTTTTTTTTTTTATATTGAAGAGGGGGTTTATCGTAAATTTTGGAGGGGGGTTTAAAATCAAAATCTCCCTTAACTGTGCTCTTGGAATTAGGGGATTTTCGTTTGCATTTTTTTGTTTTGTTTTGTTTTCTAGAAGAGGGGGAGTTACCTGCAAAAACCCCAAGTAGGGGGTTTAAAACTCAAAACCCCTGGTAGGGGGTTTTAAACTCAAAACCCCATTGGATGTGCTGGGGCAAGTGATGGTTTAGTATTAAAATCTCACCTAAAATAAACAAAATCAAAGCAAAAATCATTCACTAAATTTCGATCCCCCCCCAAGGGGATTTCATTTCGGGGGGGGGGGTGTTGAACCCCAACCCCCCCCCCCCTGGCTACGCCCATGATGTCCATACTCCTCATCCATCAGAATCACACTGGAATCGACATATAAAGAGATAAAGAGAGTTAGAAGTGTCATCAGTCTACAGACAAAACATTTCCCTAAGATTTTGCTCTCTGGAATGCGTTATAATGACTACGTTGTACGTAGAACGAACTTGGTGGACAATACCAACTAATACGTTCAGTACTACGTTTGTGTAGAAGAGCTTGGAAAGCTATACTTTATTGTGATGAGTAACAACTAACAACCCACATTTCTTATAAAATAAAAATAATTTATAACTTTCATATAGCGCTACTTTCATGCTTATATCGTAAATTGTGTTTCTCTTATTGGGAGAAGTAATCCAAAACATATTTAAAAGGGGCTAATTTTTAGCGGCCCCCGTAAGGGGAAAAGACGCTATTAGTTTTGTGTGGAATGTCTGTCCGTCCGTTTGCCCGTTTAGATCTCGTAAACTAGAAAAGGTAGTGAAAATCTGACACCATATTATTTTAGACCATTCAAAGTTGATATGTAACGGCTAATTTTTTTCTTTTCTGAAAGCGAAAATCTAGTTTTTAAAATCTTTTATGCAAGCAGTTTTTTTCATAAAATTACGCCACTTTTACAACTATTCACTATTGATAGTAACAAACACGGGAGGCTCTGTAAAAGGTATAGAAAACACGCACCATATTTTTAACATATTTATGCTAACGGTTTTTGATTTTTGTACAAAAAAATTTTTATTACATTTTTATTGCTAAGTTATGTAAGTTCTGTCATACTATTTACTACATTTACACAAATAAAGTTTTCTTTTTTTTTTAAAGAGACAAAACCTTTTTAGTATGCATATAAGTTGGACATAATTTAAAACAACAATTAATAAGTAGTTTTTCATATTGCCGCGTGAACTGTAGTGCTTGCAATTAGATTTACAATAATCAACTAAAGCAGGGGTTCTCAACCTGTGGGTCGCGATCCTTGGGGGTCGATTGACGATTTGCCAGGGGTCGCCTAAGACCATCGAAAAAATGAATTGTTTTTGTCTATTCTTTTATTGCTCTGTGTGTGCGGGGGGAGGGGGTCGCGGCAGAGTGGGGGATTGTAAAAAGGGGTCGCCGAGCTTAACAGGTTTAGAACCGCTGAACTAAAGGAAAATTTTGTTTTTTTACGGAAATATTTTTTCTTGAAGATTTTAATAAGAGATTTACCCTTTACAAAAAAATTAGATCAATTAAATATTCATTATAAGACATCTGTTAGGCCAGGTTCACATCTAACTTCACACTCACTTTCACCTATCCTTTGGTCTGCTTGACAGCTGGGGCACCACACAGGATCTGTCAACCTTAATTCTCCTTTCTTCTCTGTCATTTGTCTTTGATAGAATTTCATTCTGATGTTCTTTCTGAAAATATTGAAACCTGCCTTTTTACCTCTCTGGGTGGACCATTGCGGGGGCCGATTTTGAGTTTGTGTTACCACTCAAACTGTCTTTGTAACATTGTTTAAAGGTGGTTTCTGTAATGCTTTATTGTTCGTGGGGTACAAACATTGTAAAGATTAAGTTTGTAATGGCATCTTCGGATAGGATCTTGTGTTAAGGCACCTTTTTGAATCCTGCTTTGCTTATGTTTTTTTGAAAGGGATTCTGATGATATGATGAGCCAAACCTGCCTTGCTTTCATAGAGTTACAATATAGTTATTTGTAGCTGCTTAGGTAGATGAACATTACATGAACAAAACGTATATATAATATGAACACAACATTTACATAACATGTACGAAACATAATATGAACATAACGGTCACATAGCATGAACATAACATGAGCATAGCAGGTATATGACATTCCCAATACTGACTCTGGTGTGAGATTGGTCTCGTGATTGTTTTATCACTTTAAAAAAAAACACACTAATTTCTTAGTTTTATAAAACATTCTTTGTAATTTTTCTATTCTTACTAACCATTGCATTTGCTATTCTCAAAGATCTACTTGACCTATAAAATCCTGTTCTTGGTCTTTATAGTTTGTTTATTGGTTTCGTTAACAAACCCCAACACCAGACCAAGCGTATGAAGCATAAATAATCAATGCGACATGAAGAAACGTATTCCTCAATTTTTATAAGAAAAGATTAGCAACATAAACCTTTTTCACCAACTCGGAGTTAATTACACTGTAATAATACAAACTATTTAAGTGACATTTTTTCAATCTCTGTATACATTGTTTAGAACTGTTCATGATTAGTGCCGGCAAACACGAAAGACACTAAGTTCATTGGGTCTCGCTTGTCCAAATGTGATTCTTTATGTGAGCATGGTCATAGAGATCTTCCTTTCATTGACACCTCAAGAGAATGCTAAGATGTCGTGGTGTTCAAATGTTTACCACAACTATTTGGTTTAGACTACTACTTAAATGTGTGTACTGTATACTACATTAGGTACCGTCACTTAAATGTGTGTACTGTATACTACATTAGGTACCGTTACTTAAATGTGTGTACTGTATACTACATTAGGTACCGTCACTTAAATGTGTGTACTGTATACTACATTAGGTACCGTCACTTAAATGTGTGTACTGTATACTACATTAGGTACCGTTACTTAAATGTGTGTACTGTATACTACATTAGGTACCGTTACTTAAATGTGTGTACTGTATACTACATTAGGTACCGTTACTTAAATGTGTGTACTGTATACTACATTAGGTACCGTTACTTAAATGTGTGTACTGTATACTACATTAGGTACCGTCACTTAAATGTGTGTACTGTATACTACATTAGGTACCGTCACTTAAATGTGTGTACTGTATACTACATTTGGGTACCGTCACTTAAATGTGTGTACTGTATACTACATTAGGTACCGTTACTTAAATGTGTGTACTGTATACTACATTAGGTACCGTTACTTAAATGTGTGTACTGTATACTACATTAGGTACCGTCACTTAAATGTGTGTACTGTATACTACATTAGGTACCGTCACTTAAATGTGTGTACTGTATACTACATTAGGTACCGTTACTTAAATGTGTGTACTGTATACTACATTAGGTACCGTTACTTAAATGTGTGTACTGTATACTACATTAGGTACCGTCACTTAAATGTGTGTACTGTATACTACATTAGGTACCGTCACTTAAATGTGTGTACTGTATACTACATTAGGTACCGTCACTTAAATGTGTGTACTGTATACTACATTAGGTACCGTCACTTAAATGTGTGTACTGTATACTACATTAGGTACCGTCACTTAAATGTGTGTACTGTATACTACATTAGGTACCGTCACTTAAATGTGTGTACTGTATACTACATTAGGTACCGTTACTTAAATGTGTGTACTGTATACTACATTAGGTACCGTCACTTAAATGTGTGTACTGTATACTACATTAGGTACCGTCACTTAAATGTGTGTACTGTATACTACATTAGGTACCGTCACTTAAATGTGTGTACTGTATACTACATTAGGTACCGTCACTTAAATGTGTGTACTGTATACTACATTAGGTACCGTCACTTAAATGTGTGTACTGTATACTACATTAGGTACCGTCACTTAAATGTGTGTACTGTATACTACATTAGGTACCGTCACTTAAATGTGTGTACTGTATACTACATTAGGTACCGTCACTTAAATGTGTGTACTGTATACTACATTAGGTCCCGTTACTTAAATGTGTGTACTGTATACTACATTAGGTACCGTCACTTAAATGTGTGTACTGTATACTACATTAGGTCCCGTTACTTAAATGTGTGTACTGTATACTACATTAGGTCCCGTTACTTAAATGTGTGTACTGTATACTACATTAGGTACCGTCACTTAAATGTGTGTACTGTATACTACATTAGGTACCGTCACTTAAATGTGTGTACTGTATACTACATTAGGTCCCGTTACTTAAATGTGTGTACTGTATACTACATTAGGTACCGTTACTTAAATGTGTGTACTGTATACTACATTAGGTACCGTTACTTAAATGTGTGTACTGTATACTACATTAGGTACCGTTACTTAAATGTGTGTACTGTATACTACATTAGGTACCGTCACTTAAATGTGTGTACTGTATACTACATTAGGTACCGTCACTTAAATGCGTGTACTGTATACTACATTAGGTACCGTCACTTAAATGTGTGTACTGTATACTACATTAGGTACCGTCACTTAAATGTGTGTACTGTATACTACATTAGGTACCGTTACTTAAATGTGTGTACTGTATACTACATTAGGTACCGTCACTTAAATGTGTGTACTGTATACTACATTAGGTACCGTTACTTAAAGTAAAGTTATCAAGCTTCAAAAGTTAACTGTGCTGACGTGTCCAAGTGAAATTTGTTTCTCTCTTTCCCCTAGCCGGTGGCATTGATTTAATCAGAGGTCTGCTGCTGTCATTGCTGTTTGGGAATGTCTCGAGGACCAACACCCCCCCTCCCCCCACTTCAGCCCTTTTCTTCGAAGATTGTATGAATCACGTCTATAATCTACACCTTCATCGACCTTCCTGAGACACCCTCGGGGAAGGTAGGGGGGATGTTCCTCCTTTTGCCATTGATATAAGTTAGGATAGAGGCACAAGGCTAAGCACGAATGTAACATTCAGAGCATACATTGTACCTACGGGAAGGGAGAGAGAGAGAGAGAGAGAGAGAGAGAGAGAGAGAGAGAGAGATGTAGATGAATTATATCGGATTGAGTTTTGAAGTTTTCTGTATAAATTAGCATAATGATGGTCTGCGTGTTTAATTTGATGATTATCGTTGTGAGTATTTAGACAGTCAATTCATAAGGATTCTGCAATGATCAATTAGAAAATTTGAGATGTACTATGATCACGTGACACAATTAAAATTTTTATAAGATCAGTGTGAAAAAAAAATAATGGTACTATGGTCACGTGACAAAATTTAATTTACTATGATCAGTTTGGAAATTTTAAATTTGCTATGATCAGTTGTGAAAACTTTTTTTTAATACGATCAGTTTGGAAATTTTAAATTTGCTATGATCAGTTAAGAAAACTTAATTTTACTATGATCAGTTGGCAGATAGAAAAACAAAAACAAAAATAATTGCCAAACTGTATTTATTCCTCTAAAATCTAAAATGTGACATTTCCCTGGTTCCTTTGCAGCTTGGTTAATTCTAAAGAAATGTTTAGAAACATTTGATGTAAAAGCCAATTTAATTAGATTAGAAACATACTGTTACGGTTCTCTTCTACTCCGGCCTTCTATAAACACTGCTAAACACAACACAACACATCAACACATCAAGAACCTGCCAACAAGAGCTCCACAATAATCTGGTACTTTAATAATGAGTGAATAAGTAGAAGACAGCCAATACGACACAATTGGCAACACAATAAGCTACTACGAATGTTAAACTGTACATCACCGTATACAACTCTACTGTCTCTATTTCTTCCTAGACTCGTACATAACACTTGAGGACTCGACAAGGACCGACTTCATGGCCAACTAACAGTCCTGGTCTCAACGCTCTCCGGTCTTGAACTCCGCTTTCTTACACACTGTGTCACTCGTACCGCAGGCTTTCGATCACATGACCATAACATTGGTCATATTTGCGTGCAATCGTAGCACTGTCCCTTGTCCATGGCCCCGCTGACCTGAGTGATTCACGGGTGTGTCAGCCGAGCCTATAGCCAACCCCCTTGCGCCGCCAACAGGGTCGTAACACTGCCCCCTTCTCAGATTTGTCCGTCCCGGACAAAATCTATCACACGACATGGGCAGTGGAGGTGAATCGATGCAGGAGGAGGTCTATCGGTGGGGGCGACAATAGGCTTATATTGCCATCTCGATGGAGCCATCTGCGTTGTATTCGGCGTATGTCTCTTTCTCCTACTCCAGGTGACCTTCACCTGGCTGCACTGACGTCGTGGTTGCATCGCCATGCACTTTGGACTGAGCAAACGTCGCCTTCTTCGGTCGCTCACTTCTGAGGGCAGCCACTTAACACACGGGGAGGGATAGGATGTCAGGACTGGGGTCACCAAGATCGCTGGCCTATCAGGTTGTTTCATAGGGTTTTCAAGAGACGGGTTTTTTTTGGGAATGGGTGTCAGGTCCACAGGAGGGGAGATAGTGGCACACATCATCTTCAGGCTTGTCCGGAGGGCAAACTAGCGGAGCAAGTTGGCAGCACTCCACTTGCGAAGGACCCTCATCTTCAGCATCAGGCTCCAGTTCACTTACTTGACCATCACCAGGTCTGGTCAGCTGGACAAACGTCTGTTGGGTGCAGACCTTGCCGATGGGTTTCTTGGAGTTGGCGTTCTCCCTGCAAAGCTCGACACACAAAGTTCTCGCCAAACATCTGAGTGCAGCCATCAGGATTCGGGTCCCTCTCATCAGCACTGACAGAAAGACAGATGTCTTTAATGTCCCCAGCTACAGGCTTGATGTAAGACACAACGTTGTCTGGTTCTGTCTGGCTGTAACACAACGTTGTCTGGCTCTGTCTGGCTGACGGAGGCACTCATTTCTGCAGCAAAAGCGACGGCTGACTACACACACCACTACCCCCATCTGTGCCACCACCTTAGATCTGTCCGTCCCGGGCAGATCCAGCTTCACCATGGTACTTGTTGAGTCTGTCGATGTGGACGACCTTCAGTTTGGATCTTGGGCTCTTCTGTATTCGATACACGACATCGTTGATTCTTTTTATCACGCGGTAGGGTCCTTCCCAGTCTGTTTGAAGCTTTGGGGACTTGCCTTTTCGTCTTTGTGGGTTGTACAGCCACACCAGATCGTTCTCATGAAACCCAGCGGCATTGGCCCGTTTGTCGTACCTTGTCTTCATGTGGTCACTGTTGATCTTGATGTTTCTGCGGGCTAGAGCGTGAGTTTTCTCCATCCGTTTTCGGAGATTTGCGACATAGTCTGTCGAAGAGGCTGGCACATCTCCCGGGATCCCGAATAGCAAGTCACAAGGTAGTTGCAGCTCTCGGCCGAACAACATCTTTGCTGGAGTGTAACCGGTGGTGTTGTGAATCGATCCTCTATATGCCATAAGGAACATTGGGATATAGGTGTCCCAGTCCTCTTGACGTTCATCGACGACTTTCGACAGATGTTGTTCCAATGTTCGGTTAAATCGTTCCACCATTCCATCTGACTGGGGGTGAAGAGGGGTTGTGCGTGTCTTTTCGATGCCGAGTACCTGGCATATCTCTTGAAAGATCTTGGATTCGAAGTTTCGACCTTGGTCGGAGTGTAACTCCCTGGGAGGACCGAATCGGCTAATCCAATTCTCCACAAGTGTTTCCGCTATGGTGGTGGCTTCTTGGTTTGGTATCGCATACGCTTCAGGCCACTTAGTAAAATAGTCTATCACTACTAGAACGTACTTGTTTCCTCTCTGGGATTCAGGAAATGGTCCGGCTACATCGAGCGCTATTCTTTCAAAGGGGTTACCGACGTTGTATTGCTGCATACGTCCCCTCGTTCTCCTGTGCGGGCCCTTTGCTGCTGAACATGCGTCGCATCTTCGGCACCATTCTTCTACATCATCCCGGTAGCCGAACCAGTAAAACCGCTGGCGTACTTTTTCAAAGGTCTTGTTGACACCTAAATGTGACCCACTGGAATTATTATGGATTTCTTGCAGCACCTCAGCAACTCTCACTTTAGGCAACAACAGCTGTAAGCGATTGCATGTCCCATCTGCCGTTTCCCAGACCCTCTTGAGAACTCCATTGTCGATTGTCAGTGAGTCCCATTGTGCCCAATATGCCTTGGTAGCAGCTCCTTTATCAGAAAGGTGATGCCATTCTGGTCTTTGTCCGTCTTCCTTCATAAGCAGAATGGGAGCCAGGTCCTCATCTTTTAACTGGTCTTCTCGGATTCTTTCGTCGGACCATGACCCGGAAGCTTGTACCCCAAGATGTCGACAATCAACGATAACTTCCTTTTCTTCAACCTTGCTGCAGTGTTTACATTCCATTCTGCAAGGTCGTCGAGACAGCGCGTCAGCATTCTGGTGAGTTTGTCCTTTTCGGTGTTGTGTCTCGAAGTCATAGGTTTGCAAACGTTCAATCCACCTGGCGACTTGTCCTTCCGGACTTTTAAATGACAACAGCCATTGTAGAGCAGCGTGGTCTGTCCTAATGATAAATTTTTGCCCATATAAGTATTTGTGAAAATGTTGTATGGCATCCACAACTGCCAGTAGCTCACGTCTTGTGACACAGTAGTTTCTCTCGGCTTTGGACAAGCTCCGACTAAAGTAAGCTATGACTCTCTCAGTTCCATCTACCTTTTGGGATAAGACAGCACCTATTCCGGTATTGCTCGCATCAGTGTCAAGTACGAACGTCTCTGCTGGTATCGGGTAGGCCAGAATGGGCGATGAAACAAGAGCCTTTTTAAGTCTCTCAAAGGCCTCATGACATTCCGTTGTCCAAATAAACGGCCGCTTCGGTTCTGTCAATTGATGAAGGGCACTACAGAGGCTAGAGAAATTAGGCACAAAACGTCTGTAATACGTGCAGAGTCCAAGAAAGCTTCTTAACTCCTGGATATTAGCGGGGATCGGCCATCCATTTACGGCTTCAACTTTATCCGGGTCTGTGCTGACTCCCTCCTTTGACACGATGTGCCCAAGGTACTTGACAGTCCTTCTGAACAAGGAGCACTTCTTTGGATTCAATTTCATTCCAGCGTTTCTAATTCGTTCAAACACTTCCTTCAGGTTTGCAATATGTTCCTCGAAGGTTCTGCCTATGACGATAATGTCATCTAAGTAAACAAGACACGTGGTCCAGTTGAGTCCTCTTAGCACATGCTCCATTAGTCTTTCAAAGGTGGCTGGGGCGTTACAGAGGCCAAAAGGCATCACGGTGAATTGCCAGAGACCATTACCAGCAGAGAAGGCTGTTTTATCTCTGTCCTCGGGGTGTAGTCCCACTTGCCAGTAAACATTTGATGTAAAAGCCAATTTAATTAGATTAGAAACATACTTTCTATAACTTTAAATAATAGAGTTCTCTGTTCTTGTTTTTTTTTTTTTTTTTTTTTTTTTTTAATTATTTTGCTCTACATTTATTTAGAGAATCTAACCAGCCAACTGGCTTTGATTTCTTTGAATTGGAGAATGACTTTTCGTAATATGGAACAAGGAACATTTTTTAAAAAATATTAAAAAAAAAAAGACACTATAAAGCTGATGACTTTTTGTAATAGCCAATCACTTTGTAACTAATGAAATGAGAGATGTCAAAAAAAAAAGAACATTTTTTGTACCCCTCCTGTCCCCTCAACCAAACTCCTGGTTCACTTCGCTTGGAGTATATCCATTTCTAGTTTGATGAGATCCAGACTTAGTGCTTTCTTTTGTTAAAACAAAACTAGGTGCCGGTACTCAGTGAAGGGTCGCCTAACTTTTCACTACTAATAAATTAATAATAAACGTTAAAATACAAGAAAAGTAATATTTTTTTCCCCGCATTGAAAAAGGTGCCAGTACGCCGTACCGATGCGTATCGTCACAAATAAAAGCATTGTCCAGACTTGGTAACATTAAAAGACAGTAGTCTAGACTAGAATACTGGATCTAGTTAGAGATATGGTATATAAAATTCTCGTTTGATGATATAGATCCAGATTTAAAAACATAAAGAGAAAGTAGTCTAGACTGATAAGATGGCGGTCAAAATATTCCTAAAAGTCTGTTTATTTCACTCTTAGTGACTATAACCGGGAATTTCTACTAACGACTGTTCAATAGATAGATCTTCAGACCAAATTTAATTTTGAGATGATTATTAAAACTTTTCTCATGTTTGGCCAATGAGCTAGAAATTATTCTCCCAAAGATATAGACTCTACGTAGACTGTTAAAATTCGATGAAAATCATTTTAGTTGTTTTCAAGATCAGAGTCCACCTAGTGTCCACCCACCTTGAGCCCATAAGGAGTTTGCAAGCTAATAAGAGGAATAGAACAAATTATTTTTAAACTAGTGTACTAACAAGTGCTGCCCTAGAGATCAACTATTAAACACTTGTAACGCGTAGGACACATTGGTTCTTAGCAGAGCCTTAATAAAAAAGAATGTTATTATAGATTTGCAACTAATATAAAACGTTTCACTACGAAGGGGAGCTACCCAAAAATTAAAAAGTCAGTAAAGACTTAAAGAGTTCCTGTTACTGAACTTTTCAAAATGTACGCATTGATAGCCTATAAATGTAGGACCTTTTCATACATTCTATTAGGAACTCCTGACAAATAGTAGTTCGATCAGAAATGTTCCAATTTACTTTTAACAAGAGGGAGGGTGAGAATGTACTGTCATCATGATTTTATGTTGTCGAAGCGTCTTCCTTGTATGTTCATCGAATTACCCATTGTGATCATATTTTTTATGTTGGTTTTGTTTTATATAAGATAAGATAATAAACCCAGACGCCTTTTCAAAAGCAAATTATATTGACGCGTTGGCTACATATTTTAATTGATAAACCAAACAAAATGTAAAAATATTAATATAACATAGAATACAAACAAACGGTACATACAATTAATATCTTGGAAATAGATGACTACCATAATGAGCCCTAAAAAAAAAAATTCTAGGTAAAAGCAAAGAATAAACGACATTCTTTATGCCCAAATGGTCTGGCAAGCACCTCATCAGTGCGATAAGCTGCTGATATTGAAAGCTTGACTAGAAAACTATTGACAAAATTAGGTTTGCATCTTATGCCTTCCACCATATGGTTGTACTTGACCCGGAAATGATTGAGGCTGTGGACTGAATGCAGTGCAATTGTAAATTAAGACAAGTTTTAACATTCAGATACAAAATTCCACGCCTCTAAAGATAAACATTTACTAACAGTAGTAACAGACAAGACAATAGATTCAAACGACCAGAACTACATTTTAATGACAAACATGAAAATTCTTTAATAATCTTCGATATTCGAGGGAAGTAGGTGGTATCTTGGTGAATGTTTACATGATCGTTTTTTAAATGCATAAAAAAATATCACTAAGGGTTCAAAAGTCCTCAAGGGGACTAATTCAACTTATACTATTACATCTGTCAAGTATGTTTTCTTCCCCTTGTTCAAGATACCAAACAAAATAATTAATTACCAATAGTTAATTAACTAATTGGTTAATTTTTAAATTAAATCTTGTGTTGTCAGGTAAAAGAAATAACTTTGCAAAATTTCAGCTTCATGCTAGATTATGTGTCGGAGAAATAACGTGTACAAACTTTTTGTCAGACAGACAGAGTGAGTTGAAATTGGCTTTATAAAAATGACAACGGAGAAGAAGATGTTATATTGAAGAAGAAGAAGATGTTCTATTCTACAGAGCTCTATTCTCTACTAAGTATGTTAATGTGCGTTCATTGAATGGGCATGTTTGGTGCCAGTTGGTTTTTGTTTCAATGACTATTAAGGGAGATTACAATGCTGTTTAAACCTTAGTGGCGTTTTGAACTTCATTCCCTTTTTTTAAAAAAAAGCCCACATAAAACAAAATTAATTAATTAGACAAATTGATGAACTAATTGATTTTTTTCTCTATTGATTCATTTGTTGTCATTGACAATGAATAATTGTGTAAAGTTTCAATTCGACTCGAGAATGGAAAGTGGAAGAAATATGACCAGAGAAACAGTGTGAGTAGATGATAGGAAAATAATAGTATGTACAGTATAGTAAAAGTGTGGACATATATATATAGGGAGACTATCTACTAAAATTGCAGTAAGTTCTGTTTTAGTTGATTAATTCCCTTCTTTTGACCTAAGGAGAAATATTGTCTCGATATTTATTTTATTTCCTTCATTCCACACAAAAAAAAAAGTTTTTAATTCGTTGCCCTTGCTGCGATTCCCTTTGACATATCTAAAAGGTTAATAAGAGACAAATTACAATTATTATGCAACTAACCGCCAACCTGTATATGCTCACGTTATATATTCTATAAATATAGCATGTGAATCCCTCTCTCTACCCTATATATCTTCGGGAGACAAGTGAGTGTAGTAACCGTATGTATAACTTTCAGAAAACATGTCTCTCTTTAAATGGTTTCTATTAAACAAGAACGACAAAACACACTACACACAGACACAGCTGACCTAGATTTAGCACCCAAAAAGCTCACAAAATACACACACAAAAATAAATACACAACAATGAGTGATTTATTAAGCTAACCAGTTGAAAGTACTCACCAATATAGGACTCCCCAATCGATCGGCATGATAATTAGCGCCCCCCCCCCCCCCCAGATACAATCTCTAACAGGAGCACGAAAGAAATGTTTCTGTCTAGGGGGCGCAACATGTAAACTTGTAAGACAGACTTCTTTTAATGGTAATCATTGGATCAAACAAGCACTCTGTCCTTGTTGTTGTATGTTTATTTGTAATTCTTAGATAACAACTTTGATAACAATTAACTTTGATTAAAAAAATAAACTTTGATAACAATTAACTTTGATAAAAAAATAAACTTTGATAACAATTAACTTTGATAACAGTTAACTTTGATAACAATTAACTTTGATAAAAAAATAAACTTTGATAACAATTAACTTTGATAACAGTTAACTTTGATAACAATTAACTTTGATAAAAAAAAAACTTTGATAACAATTAACTTTGACAACATATAACTTTGACAACAATTAACTTTGACAACATATAACTTTGACAACAATTAACTTTGACAACATATAACTTTGACAACAATTAACTTTGACAACATATAACTTTGACAACAATTAACTTTGACAACATATAACTTTAACAACAATTAACTTTGACAACATATAACTTTGACAACAATTAACTTTGACAACATATAACTTTGACAACAATTAACTTTGACAACATATAACTTTAACAACAATTAACTTTGACAACATATAACTTTGACAACAATTAACTTTGACAACATATAACTTTGACAACAATTAACTTTGACAACATATAACTTTGACAACAATTAACTTTGACAACATATAACTTTGACAACAATTAACTTTGACAACATATAACTTTGACAACAATTAACTTTGACAACATATAACTTTGACAACAATTAACTTTGACAACATATAACTTTGACAACAATTAACTTTGACAACATATAACTTTAACAACAATTAACTTTGACAACATATAACTTTGACAACAATTAACTTAGATAGCAATTAACTTTGATAACAAAATAAACTTTGACAACAGTTAACTTTGATAGCAATTAACTTTGATAACATTTAACTTTGATAACAATTAACTTTGATAACAATTAATTCTGATAACAGTTAACTTTGATAGCAATTAACTTTGATAAAAAAAAAATAAAGTTTGATAACAACTAATTTGATAACCATTAACTTTGATAACAATTAATTCTGATAACAGTTAACTTTGATAACAATTAATTCTGATAACAGTTAACTTTGATAACAATTAACTATGGTATCAATTGACCTTGATGTCAATGTCTTTTCTTTTTAGAACATTGTTATTTTCTCAATACTGGAAAGGGAGGGGGAAGTAGAGATCTAGTTGGGGAGGGGGAGGGTACTGCTTGAAGGTTTAAACAAATGTGGAGTGAACGCTATTTCAGAGTTTTTCTGGGGGGGGGGGGCGTTTCTTTACTTTGAGTCTCAAGTTGTCTGAATCCCCCTTAGCTTCACCTCTATTAGAAGTTAGTGACCAAGTCAGGTTCAAAGTGGACCGGAGGATTTCCAGCTACCCGTCGCCTCAGCGTGGCCCTCCGGTGGAAACATCCAGAGGTGGATCTGGACAGGCTAAGAACGAGTAGCGAACCAGGCCTTCTAGCAGGTCTCCCTGGGTGAGCTTTTGTTTTTTTTTTATCTCACTCGGGGTGGGGATGGAACAAGTAACCTGCAACCCAGTCCAAAAAGTCCGCCACGCCGTTCCACAAAGGGGGTCGTCATCAGTTCCGGATTGCTGGATTGGCGGCCCTTGCACGGAACAGTGGCGGTTACAGTATAGGAATATGAGACAAGCTCCCCGCAGTTAGCGCTGTCCCTGACACTTATAGCGGGTGACTTAAGACTCGGGGACGGTGCGCTGTGTACGCGGCACGGCCCGGTCTGGCCCAGTCAATCGATATGGCCGTCTACCGCTGGGTGCCCTCAGACAGGACAGGGGTGAAGAGCCCCATGTCCAGGCCTGGTGGTTGGATAAAAGCCTTTCTAACCATCAACGGGATAATGGCGCCTCCAGCGCCGATTCCCTACTGGACTTCATCGAAGGTTCAAAGTGGAAGTGTCTTGTGAGAGTACACTGAGAGAGTCTTGTCAAGCACTTACTGAGTTGCTTTCTCCAATAGTAAACATGTCCATCCGTCAAATACATTTACACCATAACTGCTGGCTAAGAAAGAAACTGCTTAGCTTTATGACTTTTCACTTTAAAACGTAAAACGTTGTGTAGGTCCTGTCGTGCTTGGTTGTTTCATCAATGAAATAGTGTATTCTTCCCACATGTAGAACCAATGAAGTCATGAAAGGAAAGGAAAGAAAGAAGTACAGGTTCTAAAAGTACCAGATTATGTCATGGGCGCCCGCAAGATATTTTGGAAGGTGGTGCAAGTTGCCACCTGTGGCTCAAAGTCGTAGCTTTAACTTTTTATTACAGAGAATATTAAATAATAATTCAGAGGGGTGCACGTACATGGTCAGCCATCAATTCCTGATAAGCATAGGCTAGTCTATTACAACTGTATGTACTTCAATCACCAATTGAAGCCATACTTGTTCAGTTGATACTTAGATGTTAATTGAGTTGATGGTGCACACAAAAAAAAATGGCTAGAATTTGGCTACTCAGAATCCAGGGGGCTGCAAATGCAACCGCCTTGCACCCCCCCCCCCTGCGGGCGCACATGGATTATGTTTAGATCTACAACACAACAGAGACTTTTTAAAATTGTTTTATTTTATGAAAAAGTTTTAAACATGTATGAAATGTGTTCTTTCAACAAATGGTCTAATTGGGGACACGCTCTAGATGCAGATGTACTCGCAGAGATTTGCGTCCTTGTCCAAGACAGAGGCACAATTCTAGCTAGGAACCTTAGTGTGGACGATCCCAACTGCAGAGCAGATGTCTAGATATGATGACTGTATGTCCTACTGTAGTCTGTAAGAGAATCCAAGATCTCTGGTTTGGATGGTGTCACACCTATTTTCGCAAAGGGAGACAATCTGTTACACCATGAAGGAGAGAAGAGTTAAAGAGAGATAATCCATACCTCGCAAAGTATTACAAAGTCAATAAAAGATTAAAAACTTAAATTTGAAAAATAATAAACTATTCACGATGTTAATGCCATGCTTTACATTTTGATTCAAATCACAACTACAGACCACAAACTTCTTGCAAAAATGTTTTTTGACAATATCAAAGATATACATCTTAATACACACATTCTGGATTCAAAGAATCATCTCACATAGGTTTCAATATAAAATTGTTATTTTATTTACACAATAGTGGATACGCACAACATAGCATACAAAATAAATTATTACTCGGATTATTTCCACTCTTTGATCTTTTATTGCTGCATCTAATATTGAAAACCTTTAGGGAAATAATTTTATTTTTTTTTTTTTTGTACTTTTCAAAGCCTATTTTAAAGATGAATGTCTATTACTCTATAGTGTACAAATCTATTAGCGCCTCACTTACAATATAGAGCACTTCGAATTCTACGTTACGAAAATGAACGTTTTCTCACTACTTTCTAACCTTGTCCATGGACTTGGTCACGTTTGGTCACTCTAGGTCACGTTTGGTCACGTTCTAAAACGCCCCCAACAGAAACCTTTATTGTTCTTTTTTTATATTTCGTTCCAGATCCTGTCTCCAAATATTTGTACTCATGTTTTACTTTATTCATCCTTTTTTTTAATTTAACAAAGTAGACGCCTTCGAAAAAAACAACAACTTTATTTCAGCTAATTCCTATTTCTTTTCTTTTTTTAACTAACTAAGACACCGCGAGTGTGTGTGTGTGTGTGTGTGTGTGTGTACACCCTAACGAATTCATGCAATACTTTTTTTTTTTCAATAGAAAATAAGAATATAAAAACCTCATTGAAATTCTCCATCAAATCTAGATGCCCAAGGAAATGAGCCTAGATCGTGAGTGCGGATATGAAGACGACCTAATCCAGTGTCCAGGCTCAATCGAAATCATTCTATACATCTAGGTTTCGTTGTTCTTCTGAAATGTCTCCAGTCTGTGTACACATGTAACGTGCTATATATTTACTTGATACAGGGCCGGATTTACCTCTAGTCATTACAGGCTATAGATTAGGTCTCCAAGAAATATTTAGCATTGACATATAATATCTGGACTTATAACAGATCCCAAAAAGTGCCCGCATCTCAAAGACTTTAGGGCCTTTTAAATTGTAAATATGGCACTGAATAAGCATTGAAAATTTGTTTACATCAATGCTCCAGTCTATCCAATAATATCATTTAAATGTGTACATATGTCTATGATATAGAGTGTATAACTTAGCTTTGAAGCAAAATATACAATGGAATGAGCGAATGAAATGGACTTTTGGAATGTAGAATAAGCTTTGATTAGTTAAACGTATGACATAACAAACGACCACGCTTCAGGACTACCAGCCAATGGCAAGCTCTCTAGTTGGTCACGTGCTGGACCGAGGTATAAAATTAATCTTCAACGGTTTATTTATAGTTGGAAATATTTCATAAACTATTTCAGCGCCTAGGCTTTCAGCTTGCAGCGTCATCTCGTACTTCTGCAGGACCTGTGGAGACACAAGCACGTGTTTGTTTGGTTTGTAATTTGAGGAGGGAATTTAACGCACACACATTTACATAAATGTAGCCCAATTACATAATACATGAAGAAATATAATAATAATAATAATAATAATAGTAATAATAAAGCTTGTCTTCGAGTCCGAAGATTAATGAGGAATGCAGAATTTCCCTTGGCTACGCAGCCCAAGCTGTGACCTACATATTTTGCCACATACAGGGCAAGCATAACCATTGTCGCCGGTGATCGATTAAGATTTTCTTTTCGCCGTCTTTGTCTGTGCTCGGCAGCGGATTTTCTTTTGGTCATAAAGAAATATACACGTATATCAATTGTATATAATGATAATGATGACGATGTGTGTGTTTTTATAATGTTGTTTATGCTGAAGGATGGTAAGGTTGATGTTGTTTCTGTTGATGAGGCTTGACTTGTGTTCTTTAGGACAAACACTTCAGACAAGAATTTACCTTGATCAGACTCAGGTATATTATCAGTTCAGCAAATCTTTTACCCAAACACATGCGGCCACCTATACCTGGATAAAATAGAGACAGAACATCGCATTAATTCCCTTTCTTTGTAGATGCAGATAGAACGAAGTTTTCTATAGGTCATGTCCGAGTGTCTAACCAATTATAACTTTAAAAATAAAGACAGTTTTCTATAGGTCATGTCAGAGTGTCTAACCAATTATAACTTTAAAAATAAAGACAGTTTTCTATAGGTCATGTCAGAGTGTCTAACCAATTATAACGTTAAAAATAAAGACAGTTTTCTATAGGTCATGTCCGAGTGTCTAACCAATTATAACGTTCAAAATAAAGACAGTTTTCTATAGGTCATGTCCGAGTGTCTAACCAATTATAACGTTCAAAATAAAGACAGTTTTCTATAGGTCATGTCCGAGTGTCTAACCAATTATAACGTTCAAAATAAAGTACAGTTTTCTATAGGTCATGTCCGAGTGTCTAACCAATTATAACGTTAAAAATAAAGTACAGTTTTCTATAGGTCATGTCCGAGTGTCTAACCAATTATAACGTTCAAAATAAAGACAGTTTTCTATAGGTCATGTCCGAGTGTCTAACCAATTATAACGTTCAAAATAAAGACAGTTTTCTATAGGTCATGTCCGAGTGTCTAACCAATTATAACGTTCAAAATAAAGACAGTTTTCTATAGGTCATGTCCGAGTGTCTAACCAATTATAACGTTCAAAATAAAGTACAGTTTTCTATAGGTCATGTCCGAGTGTCTAACCAATTATAACGTTAAAAATAAAGACAGTTTTCTATAGGTCATGTCCGAGTGTCTAACCAATTATAACGTTCAAAATAAAGACAGTTTTCTATAGGTCATGTCCGAGTGTCTAACCAATTATAACGTTCAAAATAAAGACAGTTTTCTATAGGTCATGTCCGAGTGTCTAACCAATTATAACGTTCAAAATAAAGACAGTTTTCTATAGGTCATGTCCGAGTGTCTAACCAATTATAACGTTCAAAAAAAAGACAGTTTTCTATAGGTCATGTCCGAGTGTCTAACCAATTATAACGTTCAAAATAAAGACAGTTTTCTATAGGTCATGTCCGAGTGTCTAACCAATTATAACGTTCAAAATAAAGACAGTTTTCTATAGGTCATGTCCGAGTGTCTAACCAATTATAACGTTCAAAATAAAGACAGTTTTCTATAGGTCATGTCCGAGTGTCTAACCAATTATAACGTTCAAAATAAAGTACAGTTTTCTATAGGTCATGTCCGAGTGTCTAACCAATTATAACGTTAAAAATAAAGACAGTTTTCTATAGGTCATGTCCGAGTGTCTAACCAATGATAACGTTCAAAATAAAGTTTCACAGACATAATCCTTTCAACTTCATGAACACTTTAGAGCCGAGAGTCAAAATAAAAAAATAAAAAAAGACAATATCTAAACGAGTTGAATGGGGGAGGGGAGCCTCCCCGGGCAGGGCGCCGGAGCGTAATGAGCGCTAAAATGGTTATTAAACTACTATATAAATAGAATATGCTTCTGTCGCTACGCCAGTTCATGTCGTTTACATTATAATGTAGATCTAGAGCAAGTTTTGTATTGCCTGATTGTGTGACTGTTTTATTTGCCACTTTTGGAAAATGGGGTGGGTGGGTGCTGACAAGCCTTGATGCCATTTCGCGCACGGGCGCTTGGCACTCTCGGTACGCCACTGAACAAGTTAACGTTTCTTGTACTTTCTTAAACGGGGCTTTCATTACCTTACTTAAAGTTAAAAACATTAATATGATTACATTCGGCCTTTTGGGGTGGCGAGTGGAGCGAGCGCCCCAAGCTCAGCGCCTTGATGTGTGTGTGGGGGGAGGGGCTAGGATCAAGAGAATCCTTCGTCACCGTCAGCCCATCGTACAAATGTTTGTGGCCCTGATATGACACTCGCCCAAGGTCCCGCGACTTTTAAGGCCGCCTCTGGATTAGCTATAATCTGATTATGACCGTGAACAAAGAAATCTCTGACAATTGATAACCCACATCTAATATTGAATTGACAATTTCCGATTATGTTGTTGTTGTTGTTTTTTGGTCCATCTAAAAGAAACAAAATAATTTGTAAAACAAGCGCCATTCCCTCCAATCCCCAGGTCACAGAGAGCTACGACCTTGAAGTTTGAACCGCCTTAAGGATTTTCCAATCTTGTAGAAGTGGACAGGCCAGTGCATATCGATCAGATTTATTTCTTGTGCCTTCACGCATCCCGACTGCCCGCCAATACTATCACTAACATCGTTACAATTCGGTGACCTACTAAACGACAGTTGATATATAGTAGTAGACAAGGGCGAAGCTTACAAGAGAGAAAGGGCCAGAGGAGCAAGGAAGAGGGGGGGGGGAGAAATGGGGGTAAATAGCAATGTTTATGGCATTTTTTTAATTACCGCAATCTCCTGGTGGATTTCTTTCAAATTTTAGTTGTTTTCTGTATTCTCAGCCAACTGCCAACATTTTATCGATTTTATTTTAAAAAATTAATTATTTATTTGATATATATTGTTATAGATTATTCTTGGTCAAGTCATTGGATCACTACCTAGGAACCTATTTGTCATGACGTTAAGTACAATGCAGATTTCGTCAGTACTCTTGTCTGCAATTCGAACAAAAAAATACATCTACCGATAATCCAACTACTCACCCAACCCACTCAACTAACTATTTAACCAATCATCCAACCACCCACCTAACCCATTCAACTAACTATTTAACCAATCATCCAACCACCCACACAACTCCACAGTCAACAACCCGTCTATCACATGCGGGTGAAAATGGCGTCTGACAGAAATCGAACCCGGGATGATAGTCCAGAGCGCAAACCCTACCACCAGACAGCCATACAATCTCTGTTCTTTTTTATTTAGCTTTTTATGCTTCAAAAAAAAAACAGGTTACAAAGACAGTTTGTGTGGAAACACAAACTCAAAATCGGCTCCTGAAGTGGTCAACACAGGCAGGTAAAAAGGCAGGTTTCAATATTTTCAGAAAGAACATCAGAATGAAATTCTATCAAAGACAAATGACAGAGAAGAATGGAGAAAGAAGATCTTGTGTGGTGCCCCAGCGGTCCAGCACACCAAAGGATAGGTGAAAGTGAATGTGAAATTAGATGTGAACCTAGCCTAACAGATGTCTTATAATGAATATCTAATTGATCTAATTGTTTTGAAAAGTTTGAATCTCTTAATCAAATCCTCAAGAAAAAAGAAACTGTTAAATTTAAAAAAAAAACATTTTCCTTTAGTTATAAAATTTAGTAGTGAGGTTCAAACAGCACTGCAGTTCACGCGATAATATGAAAAATTACTTATTAATTGTTGGTTTAAAATATGTCCAACTTATATGCATACTAAATAGATTTTTTTCTCTTAAAAATATTAAACTTTTTTTTTAAATGTTGTAGTCACTGACAGAACCTACTTAACTTAGCAATAAAAATGTAATAGAAAAAAATTTTCACAAAAAATCTAAAAGCATTTGCATAAATATATTAGAAATATGTCATATGGCTATCTCCCCCAACTAAAGATCCTCCCGATTTGTTACTATTAATAGTGAATAGTTGTAAAAGTGGTGAATTTTGAATTTTGAAGTGGTGAAAAGTGATTTTCATGAAAAAAACTGCTTGCATAAGTGATTTAAAAAAATAGATTTTTCGCTTTCAGAAAAGAAAAAAGTAGCCGTTGCATCAGAAATTTGAATGGTCTAAAATATTGTGATGTCAGATTTTCACTATCTTTTCTAGTTTACAAGATCTAAACAGGAAAGACGGACGGACGGACGGACAGACATTTCACACAAAACTGATAGCGTCTTTTTCCCTCTCGCGAACCGCTAAAAATAATTTAAGTGAATGTTGTAAGTTCTATATCGGTCAGTGTAATTTTATTTCTAACGTAGTACTCATTCTTAATGTTCGGCATCGAAGAGACTGTCATAATTTGTAACATATAAACAAAGTTACGACTAAAAACAATATATGGAAATGTGTTTTAATTAGCTTAAAAATCGTGTTGTTCTTTGCTCCTGCAATTAACTCCACACTTTCGTCATAGTCCAAAATGAAACATTTGAATCATTAATTTTGACAACTTTTCATCCTCCTAGAGAGCTGAACTATCGTACGCAATCTCTTGCCACGTGACAACACATGTAGTTAAATTTAAATTAATTCAAGTTAATAAAAAATTAACTTCATTAGTTATTGGATTTTTGTTTACCATTAAATCATCCATGGAGCTCAAGGGAACTAACAATGAAATTGTTTGTTTTTCTCTTTTTTTGTTCCCCGAGTAGTGGTGTATTAGTAATATCCCTTTTGTATATCTGTACGCCCCCAAGCAAAGCTAAAACTTACATTCATTATGTTATTTGAACATAAAATAAAAATTTGGTATATATATATAAACTGTTCTTTTTCTATCTGCAGCAATTAAATTCAAACTATGTCGAGCTGTTTTAAAGATAAAGCAACTAAGTGACTATATTAAGATGAACTGTACTGTGTAGACCAGGCATGTCAAACACGGCGATCGGGGGCCGCATACGGCCCGCGATCACCTTGCATGCGTCCCGCTTGGCCACCTCAAAAATTATCAGAATAATGTTAAACTATTACACTGGAAAATAAAAGATGACAACCTACTTGAATTGAAAAATAGTATTTATTAAACTGAACAACGAAATTGAGTCTGCAGTGAAAGCCAGCTACATTTTTCAAACATAATTGCAAGCCATAGCAAATCATTTAGTGAAAGGGATTTTATCAAGGAGTGTAGCATTAACTAGGAACACTGTGGCAGATAGAATAAATGACATGTCAATCAGCTCGGGTGAACAATTAAAGAACAAAATAGATTTTGAATTATTTTTATTCACTCTCGATGAGTCAACTGATGTAACATGTGTAGCACAGTTGGTTATATTCATATGGGCCTGGGACAGGACTTTTGAGATACATGAGGAGCTACTTGTTCTCTGTTCTGAGCAAAGCTACTTGCAACAATAAGAGAGGCCAATGCTATTTTTAAATTTGCTTATTTTCAGTGCATCATTAACCAAGAAACATAACGCACAAAGCAATTACAATTCCAACATGTCATAAGACTGGTTTCAGTCACTATCAATTTTATTCGTGCCCGTGGCTTAAATCATCGCCAATGTTCAATGTTTCTGAATGACATTGGACACAAAATTTGCTGGCTCTCATGTCATAAAGAATTGAAGAGATTTGTTGTACTGCGTGAAGAAAATGTATTGTTTCTGAACATGAAAGGTGAACCTGTTGAACATTTCCATACTGACGAATGGGTTCAGGATTTGGCATTTGCAATTGATCTCACTGGTCACCTGCAAGACTTGAATTTGAAACTTCAAAGTAAAGACTAAATTGCCACAACTGCGTGTGATCATGTGAGATGCTTTTAAGCAAAATTACGACTGTGGATAAACCAAATATGAATAGAAAATCTTGTTTACTTCTCAACGTGTCAGGAACTAAAAAGATTAAATACGGCTACAACATTTGGTGAATATGTCTTACACCTTGAATCGTTAGTAGATGCTTCCACTGGCCTTTTTCATTACTTTCAAGCGAGCATAAATTTTCGTTGTTTTTATCTCCATTTTCATTTGCTTCTGAAAATGCTGCTGGTTATGTGCAACTAGAGCTGATAGAATAGCAGCTGGATTCTTTGTTGAAAGCGAAGTATAAAGAAGTGGCTGCGCCAAAATGTAGTTATTTACCTAAACGTTACGTTGAATTGCAGAAATTAGCAGCCAGAATTCTAGCTATTTTTGCAAGCACTGATCTCTGTGAGCAGTTCTTTTCTATAATGAAAGCTACAAATCACCTCACCGTTCGAGATTATCTGATAAAAATTTGTCGTCAGTGATGATAGTGTCAGTGACAAACAAACTTCCACCCGATATTAATAAACTTGTATCCCAGAAAGATGTCAAGCATCAGGACAAAGAAAAAAATGAGCAACCATAGTAATTTTTTATTACCAAATTGTACTACTAATTTAGCCATTAATTATGGTATTCTATTGTATTATTTCTAATTTACATAAAACTAGTAAGCTGTTTTGCAACTGATTTTTGGCTGCGGCCCCTCAGGCCATAGTAAGTTTTTTATGCGGCCCATACACCTTAACGAGTTTGACATGCCTGGTGTAGACTATATACTATATCTCATAATATTGTATGCTAGCCTTAGTGCATTAATTGCTTTTCTTTTTCTGATTAGGCTCTTGAATATGTGAGCGGCAGGTATGTCTACAATGTAATCAAACAGTCGCGGTGTCTGTTAAGAATTCGGTCAATACTACAATGGCTCTAAATATTAAACAATATTTATGTTCTCTTTGTGACAGTCTGAACTAGTGACTGTCGTGACAGAGTTCAAATTCTTTGGACCGTACTATGTTACATATATAGGGGGAAATGGACCGGAGATCACAACACTACCGAATGTAAGTCACGTGACCACTTTATAAGTACTTTGCTACTCGGTGGTAGGAGTAGACAGGCCCAAGGGTTACCGAGTTCATATAGCGTCTTCAGTGTTTGATAGTGGCTCATTTAGATTTTAAATATATATCTAAACACTGTAGTCAGTAGTGTTGATTTGGTGATAGGGTTTTGTTTTTAATGGAGTGTTCTGCTGATTGACGTTAGAGATGCGCTGAATATAACAAGATGCGCTGAATATAACATAACTATCATTGATGATGAACTAGACATTGACCAATTGAATAAATTGTTGAAATAAAAATATAAAGGTGGGTCTAGAAGGATGCCGCAGTGCTACTTTTATGTATCCTTCATCCGTACCACATCGCCTCTACATCCAAGTTCAACAGGTAGCTAGCTAGCTAGATTGCTTGAGTGATAGACAGACAGACATGATAGTGATATAGATATAGATAGATAGACAAGACGCTCTGATCCTAAGATTCCAAAGCTAGGAATGTCTTCTAACCTCCCACCCCCCACCCTAGCTATACTAGCCAACTATTTACCTTACCAAAAGGCAAGAAACAGACAGTTGGTATAGTCTCATTCTTCTGTCTATCTTTGTCACGTAACCATCTCTGAGGAACATACTCCAAAGGAGTTTTCACAAAGTCGGGGTCGTGAAGGTAGGCCACATTGCAAAGTGTCGCCATCGTCTGAGGAGAAGAGAGAGGGATAGGCAGTCAAGGGAAAGAATTACGTTCATTGACATCACTACCTAAAGGTAAAGTTCCCTTTCAGACCTTGAGATATATAGGGCATCTGTTTCTAGGCAGGGACGGTCCAAATTATTGTGGAGCCCTATGCGAAACGGATTGCGCGGGCCCAGTCTGGGCGGGGATAAGCATACTTTCAAAATTAAGATTTTCTGTTAGAAAATACATTCGTCTTTGCAATAAAGTTTTATTAAAGAAAAGCTGACATTGCCGGGTTTTGTTTTGTTTTTTTATTGCTCGTAGGATTGGCATCATAAAATAACAATTGTGTCCATTTTTCTAGAGATTTTTATGATTTTTCAGGAGATTTTAATAATTTCATGAGATTTACAGGACTTTTTCGTATATTTTGATATTTCAGAAGATTTCCAGGAGGCCCTGGAAAATCAGGAGGCCGCGGGAACCCTGATAATGGTTTAATTTTAAAAAATTACACCTATAATTAGCGCGACCTACTGCGGTCGTATAGGTTGCAGTAACATAAGGCCGGCCCTGTTTCTAGGGCACACGGTTAATTATGGTGTCATGTGGTCAGCACAACGACCAAACACCTTTACTACTTTTCTCCAACTAATGTCAGGAACCCATTAGAGTTGGGTCATCTGGGTGGACTCAGAGGTGCCCGAAATTAAAAAATCACAGTCTTCAGCAGGACTCGAACCTCGGTTTCTCAGATAGAGAAAGAATAACAGATCTATTACGACATAGCAATGGGGAACATGCGCCAGATGAAAGGCATTAGAATACGTCTGATGGAGCTATTTGTGTCAATTTACATGCGTCATAGCAAAGCAAAAAGTGTTTTTGTTTCATTTTAAGATACTTACCCCTTTTGGTACATGGTACCCAGATAGAACCAGGTCCTCTTGCAGAATTCGACTTGGTCCTGGAGCCAAAGGATAGGTCAACCTGACAATAAAATAATAATAAATTCTTCTTAATATTTAGTTCTAGTATTACCAGCCTGCAAGTAGGGATAGGAACAATGTATAATGCAATTTCATTTTGGTATTTCATGTTTTGTTAAGTGGATACGTTGGGGGTAGGACCGGCCTTAGGCCGGTTTTAACAATTGCTCTAAATGTGGCCCCGCAATTTACATTTAGCATTTTAAGGGTTAACATATTTAGTGTATCGTATGATTGACGTAGCTTTAATTAACCCACTGGGCCAATGGCATTTGAGTTGCTTCCTATGCATCTTGTATAATAAATGATGATATAATTAATAGTAATAGCTATTATTGTAAAAATAAAATGAAAAGACGAACCTCGCAAGCATCCATTAAATTGGACCCCGCAATTTCTAAAGCCAACCCTAGAAGTAAAAAAGGGGAGGGACTAACCTCATTGACTCTTTCACGCAGGCTTTCAAAAACTCCATCTTGTCTAGGACTTCGCTGGTGATGTTACCGTCAGCAGCAACAGATGCCAGCTCCTGGTGCAGAAGTTTTTGTTGATCTGGGTTTTTGGCTAAGTGATAGAAGATCATGGCCAGGTTTTTGGATGTCTGACGAGTAGGAAATAAGGCATACTTGATAGGGCCAAATGTATCAGTAAATAAATTTAAAACAAAAGTAGTATGTTAATAGAAACAACAGGTGCGTTACTGAATTAAGGAAGGAATCCAAGCCTCTGCCGCCTTGTCGATGTGACCAAAAATGGGAAAGGATTCGAGGATCTACCCTAATGAAAAATAAGGAGCTGGTGACCCTAAGGCATCGTGCAGCACATGGACCTACACCTTGGAAGAGCCTGCAACCCCGTAAATTTTAAAGTGTATCGGCACCTGCCGTTCCTTTGAACACAAATGCGTGGAGAATGTTGTGTGTGTGTGTGTGTTCCGCCCATTGCTAATGCATATGCTTTCGTCTCATTTCCATGAGATTATCCTTAGTTGTTTTGCGACTGAAGGAGGCTATTTTCAAAAAAAGGCTCTTCTATTGCTTTATTTAAAAAAGCTGCTGCAACTGCTGCTTTAGAACCAGTACTATTTGTTACTGCTGCCTTAGTTCTTAGTGAATAGTAAGGCGTGTTTTAGATTTAGTGGAGCTAGTGTTACGGGTTCGTTGTGGTTAAAGAATATTGTAGATGGCTGGGATGTTAGTATAGATTTAGGTTTAGTAAAGTAAGTAGGAGTAATTTAGTTGATTGTTGGTTTGGTTAGTTTGTTTCTGTTATAATAGGAAAGTTCGATTAGAGTTTGGTCAGTAGAGTTGCTAGGTTCAGTCAGTAGTGTACATATCTATTATACTTTATTATTGATTTATTTTTCCCTGATGTAAATAAAGTATCGTTTTGTTTTATTTATGTTCAAGTAAAGTTTCGTTCTTGCATTCTTTTAGTTAGTTAGTTGAGTCTAGTTGTCTGGTTGCTTAGGCGACTCTAGCCCCTTGGTCACAGATTGATGTGAACAGATACAAACCACCCAGTAGTGTTACCATCAGGCTACTGCTGTTATAAATTCTGTTTAGCAGAGAAAGGCCCGGTGCCATCCCTGACCTGCTAACACTTAGTCTATTATTACTGACTTTGCATTAAACTTTCTCTATTTTTCCTCTGAATCATTTTCCCCACTGTTTTTATGTATGTGTTCGTGTGTACTAACAGTGTCAGAGCCACCAAAGAAGAAGTCACTCATCGTCATGACAGCCTCTTGTTCCGTCATGCCAGAGTGTGCCAGCAGTCTTTCAATCAAGTGAGGACCATCGGACTCTCTGCACTCTTCATCGCGCAGAGATTTGATAACTCGTTGGACTTCCACGGACGAGATTCTATTGGTGGAAATAGGAACATTAATTTGCATTGAATCATAGATCATGTTTCTCTTACAAAACTGAATTAACATTCAAACTGATGTCCATTGAATGAGGTGAGATTCATTCATGAACATTTGATTAGGGCTTAGACTGTATAGTTTTTTTCATAAATATTAGAAATATATTGACTGAAAAACGAGACCATTTGTTAGTATGCTATGTACATTGACTAAAATACAACAACACACAAATGACGTAAAGGGCCCTGTGAATTTCCTCTTCACCCAGAAGAAAACAAATAATCTTTAATCTTAGGACTCTAAATACAAAACACTTCTCTAGTTCTGATCCGTGCAAAGCAAAAGAAGACGCTATGAATTATTTGCTTTCATTTTTTTTTTCATTAAGGATCGTGTAATTAAAACTATAAATAAATAATTATAATTATAAATTGCCTACAAATCAACCTCGCTTCTAATTGTTAGATCTACATTTTGATATAGAAATAAGACTTAACAGACCTCTTCTTGTATATATTTCCCAGTGATCATTAGCCGTTGTTACGTTTTGCATGAAGATGTCCTATCAGCCTTTATTTACTTACTACATTAGGTTCCATTTAATTCTTCAAAGCTTCAGAAGCTGGTTCATCAGACCTTTTTTCTTTTTTTTTTTTTTTTTGCTTTAGCACGCTCTAGGCTTCAATCTCTTTTGTGGAGCTGTGGGAGAAGGTTGGGTCTGGGAGAACACAACGCAGCTTGAGTCGGAAGTCGAACTCGAGCCGCTTCGATAGGCAGCCTTGCTGTGAATGTCACTTGGCCACACATTCCACATGCCAACTTACTTAATTACTTCAGACTTACTGCAAAAGGTGGCCCATCAGATTTATTTACTGCAAGAGGTGGTCCTTCAGACTTACTGCAAGAAGTGGTCCTTCAGACTTACTGCAAGAAGTGGTCCTTCAGACTTACTGCAAGAGATGGTCCTTCAAACTTACTGCAAGAAGTGGTCCTTCAGACTTACTGCTTGAAGTGGTCCTTCAGACTTACTGCAAGAAGTGGTCCTTCAGACTTACTGCAAGAAGTGGTCCTTCAGACTTACTGCAAGAAGTGGTCCTTCAGACTTACTGCAAGAGGTGGTCTTTCACTTACTGCAAGAAATGGCCAATCAGACTTACTTACTGCAAAAGGTTGCCCATCAGACTTACTTACTGCAAAAGGTTGCCCATCAGACTTACTTACTGCAAAAGGTTGCTCCTCAGACTTACTTAATGCAAAAGGTTGCCCCTCAGACTTACTTACTGCAAGAGTTGGCCCATCAGACTTACTTACTGTAAGAGATGGTCCATGCTACTCTCAATGATCCTGTATTCCTTAGTTCTCCACAGTTTGTACAATGGTAAGATTGGTAACTTGGCAAGCGTGGTAACCAGCTCTTTGACCTTTGTGGCCGTCAAGTTGTTTTCTTTCAAGCCAGTGGCCGTGAGGGCGCCAAGACGTCGATGAAAACAAAATTGAAACAAGCCTGGTATACAGAAACAATGAAATTACCCACAATTCAACATGTCAAAACAGAATATGATTCACGACACTGAGGGATTTAAATAGGTTTCAGTAAATGCTTTAGCGAACCAAGCACATCTAGTTGTAGGGATTCTATTTATTTCATTTCGATATAAATGTCTGTGTTCAAATGACCATTTTCCATCTCAGGCTGTTCTAAATACTAAACATTTCATTGAGTTAAACATATGCAACTTCTTATTGAACATGATCGTTTCTAACTTCTCTCTTAAGAAATGTTGATTTCCTATTTTATCTATTGAATTAGACTTGCTGACATTATGACAAGACACTCTCTGGAGTTAAGAAAAGGTAGGCCCGGTAAGGGATACAAAACATAATTGGGGAAAAGGGGATTTCTTTTGTTCAATCTGTTTGTTTTTATCTCTTTTGTGATTAAAGAGGTAGTATCGGAAACATGTGGGGGGGCAAAAGAAAATCGATTCTTAAAGAAAATATCGTTTGATAAGTGGGCTGAAAATATAGTAGTTGGCAGGCGTTATTAAATGAAAGGTCGGTTTTATGAACTAAGGCATAGCCAATGGACCTTATTTACCAATCGTAAATAAAACACACCTTAAGTCACGTGACAACCATAGGTTGAATTTAGACAGATATCGCAACACAATTAAAACTACGTACTTAAAAGGAAAACATTTGTCAACTACTAATCGACAAGTTTCTGGCACTCGACAATACAGTCAGGTCACGCAGAGGTCAATGTCTGACAAGAGTTCGATCAAAAATTCCTTACATTCTAAAATGTACAAGAATATGACGTCACGAAAGTCTTCGTGGCCGTATTTCTCCACATAGTTCCCCAAATCGTCTGCGACCTTTTCGATGGCTGGAAGATATGGATCAGCAGAGCCAGGCCGAAGAAATGACGGTTGTGCCTTCATGCGCAGACGTCTCCAATCTTCTCCTTTCCTAGGCAAAAGTGGGAGGAGCAAAAACAGGACAACGTAAAATAAAGCCTAATCTATTTTTAGAAGGGCATTGAAAAGTGGACCCAAGTCTCATACTGTTTTATTGAACTGTGGGCACTGGAAACTAAATCTCATAGCAACAGATCTGTTTGGTTTGAGTTTGTAGCTTTTCAATACAAACAATTATTGTTAGATTCTATGCATATTCATTGTAGTAGGAGTTGATGTTATTAGTTTTCCTTGTTTAACTTTAAATCTATATTTAGATCATACAGTTTTATAGACAGACCACATAAGATAATGTTATCAATGATAGAAGACGACAGGTACAGGGCAGTGTAGATAGATAGATAGATAGATAGATAGATAGATAGATAGATAGATAGATAGATAGATGGATAGATAGATAGATAGATAGATAGATAGATAGATAGATAGATAGATAGATAGATAGATAGATAGATAGATAGATAGATAGATAGATAGATAGATAGATAGATAGATCTCAGACAACTAGTCATATCTGGTGAAATTCCCGAGATGTCTATAAATGTCGTAGAGGTAATTGCTCTCTCTCTCTCTCTCTCTCTCTCTCTCTCTCTCTATCTATCTATCTATCTCTTTCTATCTATCTATCTATCTATCTATCTATCTATCTATCTATCTATCACACACATCTATCGAGATTTATTTATTAAAGATGTGTCTAAAAGTTAAACTGGCCAATCTAAAATATCTTGAAAAGACTCACAAGGTGGCTAAAGTTTTGACGTTACGAGATTTCAAGTAGGTCATGATGAGTGGGAAGTTGGGCCGTTCTGGAGTGCGTCCTTCCTTCTCCATGACAGTCAGCATGTCCTTGGGATCCTTCAAGAAGACGGTCGTCCCGAAAGGAAGCTCTATGCGCACAATGTTACCGTACTGCTTGTGTAGGTTGATAGCTAACAGATCAGGTCGTGCTGTCACATTCTTGGCTGAACAGAGGAACACAAGAATGCCACCAGAAAATTGTAATATTACTGTAATTTGTATTAAATCGCTCTCTCTCTCTCTCTCTCTCTCTCTCTCTCTCTCTCTCTTCTTGGCCATCTCTTTTCCCTAATTTCTTTTCTTTCTTTTCTTGTGCCTGTCTTTGAAAACTCGTGGACCTTATTATAAAGTATTCTGTTACCATTACATAAAGTATTCTGTTACCATTACATAAAGTATACTGTTACCATTACATAAAGTATACTGTTACCATTACATAAAGTATTCTGTTACCATTACATAAAGTAGCATTGAAGCTGTTATTGCATGGCCGGACTTAGGCCACTGCAACCTATGCGGCCGCAGTGGGCCCCGCACTTTCATAGGCACGCGCGAATTCTAGGTGTAAATTATTAAATTAAATCATTTTAACTTATTACTAAAGGGTTCCTGGAGTTCTCCCGAAACTGGAAAATATACCAAAAAAAAAGTCATGAAAATCTCCTGAAATTATTAAAATCTTCTGAAAACTCATGCAAATCTCCTTAAAAACAGACAAAATAAATTGTACTTAAAAACTAAAGGCATTGTCAGCTTTCATTTAATATAATAATAAGTTGAATTTTAACCAAAACAAGAAGTTCAAATACCTAATTTACTTTAATAGTCACTGGCATATAAATATAGATCTAAATCTATCTTTACCTCTTACAAACACGATATTTTGCTAGTATATGTAAAAGGCAGATCTGAATGTTTATTGGCCTTCTGTTGGAAAACTACTATCTACTGTAGATGGCTCGTAAAGTTAATTCGACTGTGATTTTGTACTTAGTAAAATATGAATTAAATGCAAAAACGAATTTATTTTCTAATACAAAATCTTAATTTTCACTTATTATCCTTATCCCTACCCAGACTGGGCCCCGCGCAATCCGTTTCGCATAGGGCCCCGCAATCTGTAGGACCGGCCCTGTGTTATTGCTATTATATTTGTTATTATATTTGTACCATTAGGAAATCAATGTGTTTATTGAAATGTGTGTAAATTGTAAAACTATTCCCATCCCACGATAGCTACACGGACGTAGCAAGCATTAGTGTAAGAGTGTCATCAGTGGGGTAGCTAGAGAGTCGGGGACCCGGGCTTGACCTCTTTAGGGCCCCTGCATTGTGCCATTCAATATCATGACACGAGATAATGGCGTAATATTTGATGTAAAATTAAATTTCGGACACTTATTTTGGGGGGCCCGGGGGAGATTATCAAATTTGGACCCCTCCTTCCTCAGCCTAGCTACGCCACTGAATGTGATTTTTAAATGATGTAAACATTTTTCTAGGCGAGTTCTAAGTGAAAATTAACAAGACTAGTGTTTCCACTCTTAACATGATACACAAATATGTCAGCGTGACATGAAACTCAAGATGGACACCAACAATTGGAAGAAAAACAAAAAGCACAGGATAGTCCCGTGTGGAAAGCTAGCATAAAGAAGCGGCCCTGGAATGCAGGAGGTAAACACACCAGAAGAAAGGGAAAGGATGAAAACGTTGCAGTGACTGTTGATGTCTTACACGTGACCGTGGATGTGTGGATGTGTGGATGTCACAGAAGACGTTACAATAGGACATGCCACAGACACAGAGACACAAAAGGACATGCCACAGACACAGAGACACAAAAAGGGCATGCCACAGACACAGAGACACTTACTAAATGGCTTGAACAAAAATGCGGCCCCCACTAACGGCAATCTAGCTGCTCCTCTTGGGCCTGGAACCTGGTCAAAACTCTTCACCGTCATTTCTGAGAGTGGCTGAGATTTGGGGCAGGTCACCTTGACCTGGGGCTGTGAAGCGGAACTACATGATCGTGGTACTGGATTTCGAGCAGACTTTGAACACTTGGCAGTCCTGGTGGCTGAAATACAAACAAAAATATAAAAAGTTAATTAGTGATGGAAGAATGGAATGTTTTGTTTACTTCTAGAACAAGGTGATCCCACCCCCCACCCTGTGTCACCTCGATCAGAAGAGTTCACACAAGTTTTATCAGCTAAGGATGTATCATCTTTTAAGATACAGACGTGACTGTGTCCAAAAGTTCAGTTTGTGTCTTCTTTGAACTATTTGAACTGTATATTTAAATAAGATAAGACAAGTGATACTTTACATGATACGATATCACTTGTGTGATATCATACAATGATAATATTAGAAGGTGATATGCATGGCGTCCTAGTTCTAGTTGAAATCTTGAACACTACTATGAAGTGATTGAATTCGATCTTTCTGACTCTCACTTAGCGTCACTCTACTATAGAACTGTAGCAAATATCCCTTGTTACAAATTGGGCAGCTTCATTGGATAACAGTCATGAAGTGGTGAAGTCGAAATAGATTGTATACAGGAGAGACTTTGTCTCCTTGCTATTCTCTGTAGGGGAGGGGGGAGTCTGTGGAAAATCTCTTTAATAAATGCAATGTGACGCGTTTAAATGTAGTTTAAACCTGAAGTATAAGAAATACACATTGATGCTCCAGATTCTGCTTCTTTATTATTTCATGTTTTAGTGTTTGTTTTATCTTCTATATTGAATAATGCTATACAATACAACACACAATTTTAACGTATGAGGTGCACACAGTGGCGTAGTCGACCGGGGGGGGGGAGAGGGTCGGGGTTTTTTTGTTTGTTGTTTTTTTAAACTATAAAATAGTCACAAAGTTCACGTATTCCCCACAGCAAAATAAAAGTGCTGGCAATAAAAACACAGAAACACAAACATGGTTTGTCTTCTTTGCTGAAGTGGGAAGTGGCAAATTATGGCGGTTTTTTATCTAAGTTAGGCCCCTGATCTTTCTGTTCCCTATAAATACCTTCACTGAACACTTCAAGGTTAACGGCTCTGCTAGACAGTAGAAGGTTATCGCTGGTGCTGTGTTCTCTTCAAGGCGTTGATCTAAGCATTGTATCATACTGACAGTGGATGGACGAAAAGAGCTTACTGATTCGTTGAAGCCTTTATATTAACTCACTCCGTCTGACTGTGAGGAGTCATTAATACATGATTTCTCCAACTTCTGATTCTGTCATCAAGTGGAAATTTTGCACAATTATTAATTGTCGACGACAATGCATTAATCTATCGAAAAAATAAACAATTGGTCAATTAGTGGTAATTAATTGATTTTTTTTCATTTTGTAGAAAAATGGGTGTTAAGCCTTGCAGTATTGAAAGATATGGCATTGAATGTACGTCTCTTCAACTTAATTCAGCTTAGTTTCTTTAAAAGTTGTTTTTTTTATTTAAACAAACAAACAAACAAACAAACAAACAAACAAACAAACAAACAAACAAAAACCTGAGCAACTGTGTTCGTTTTGTTTGATTTATTTCAAGAGAAAAAAAAGTCTCTCTATGTTTATACAACAAATGTATTTACACTGTGTGATGGAATGAATTCTTCGTAAGAATGCAGACTATTTTGGTCTCAGGTGATGTATTTTAAAATTGTCTTCTTTTGAGAGGAAAAACAAATATAGTTTGTTTCATTTCGAAATGATACAACTTTTTACATGCACTGCCTGTTTTCCATTGGGTAGACTTCGGTAGACTGATTGTTCAGTTCGAAGAAACTTTTCAAGCATGGCATTATTTCATTCCACATGTTGAATGATGCCGACTTGAATGACTATGACATTATGTAATAGGTAGCCTACTTTATTAGAAAATACAGTGACTCGTACGAAATAACTGCAAAATGTGTTAAATGCTTAAAAAAAAAAACAACTTCATGGCAGTTTCTATTAGATGTTTAGCACAAGAGAAAAAAAAGAATGTTGCAAACTTTCATTCTTGCTGAGTTGTCTTAGAGAAATGAAATATTTTAATTGACTGTGACATGTAATTAACCACTCTTGGGGTTGCTTTATTTTATATTATTTGATAAATAATAACCTGATAGCTCGGTATTCAAGTGTCAGTACGAATTTATAAACAATGAATGTTATGTCTGTTACTGATAGGACTACTAATGTCCTTTGGGGTTAGGTCATAAGAGCATTAGTAGCTCGCTCTAACTAGCAGCTAGATCTAACTTTACACTTGGACTGACATAGTTGAAGAAGCCTTGCCCTTTAATGACGCCATAGATAAACGCTTTGGGTTCACACAACAACGGGAGGGGGGGGAATAAAGGAGCTGGGTAAAAAGGGGCGGGGCGTTACATCTAAAGACAGGTTCAACATTCTCCCTTCCCTGATAGAGCCCCTGAACCTTGACATGGCCCCCATCATACTATTCACCACCACAGTACGCGGCCTCTCCAGTTTCACGAGTGACGTTCTTAGTTTAGTACAGATAAAACATTGAGTTGTATTTAGTCTACAGTTAACTGTCATCAAAACATTTTCTCAAGGGAAGTAACCTCATTTATGTCATTAGTCTAAGGCAGTGATTCCCAAACTTGTTTTTTAACGGAACACTTCCCACATTCTGAGTATTTAACGGAACATTTCCCACAATCTGAGTATTTAACGGAATATTCCGCACATTCTGAGTATTAAGCGGAATATTCCGCACATTCTGAGTATTTAGCGGAACACTTCCCACATTTTGAGTATTTAACGGAACACTTCCCACATTCCAGTAGTTCGCGGAACACCTATACCGGCCTCGCGGAATACAGTCTAGGAAACACTGGTCTATGGGAAGCACTCGTCGTTTCGGTTAGATCTAAGTTTCCAGCTCATATCCTAGTGGATGTAATAGAAATAATGATTGGGGGGAGGGTGGCGGAAGGTTGAAGCAACATTTTCATCTCTCTCAGTTTTTTTTGAATGGCGAACGTGAGCATTCCTTGCTGTTATCTAAACACCTACTGGACACCTGTGTGGTCCTGACATTTGTAGACACACGTTTGAGGGTGTTCCCTCGATACTGACCCGCACCTATGTTGGATGACCGTGACACAGAAATATGAGTTGTACGTGACAAAATAACTATGAAGCTAATGTCTATCACGCTCTAGGGCATCTAGTGAAAAATGTTAAACTGTAGTCCCCAACTGTTGCCAACTTTAAGAATGACTAAATGTAACCCTAACTCTAACGGGACATTCTTAGACACAAAAGAAAGAGCGTTGCGGGAGTCACGTGGCAGACAGACGGACGAATTCTTTCAGAACAACCGGAAGTAGTTTCGCTGCTGATACTGAATGATGTGTTCATTTCTGTTGTCTCTAACCCATTTTTGAAAGTTAAATTATTCATCTAACCTTTGACCAACTCCTACTATCTGTTAGGGTTGGGACAATCTAATTATGTCCTCAATTCAAAAATGGGATCTCTGGGGTTGTTTTTCTTCTAAATTATCAATGCACCAAATTTAAAGAGACATTCTTTGTGGAATAATTGATAGGGTAAAGGAAAGCTGATGCCGAAAGGAATAAATAGGATTTATAAATAGACATGGGCGTAATTTTTTTTTTCGTGGGGGAGGGGGCGTTGTTAAATTTGTTCCTCTCCTCACATATATATATATATATTAACTAAGAGGGCCAAACCCTAAATATTTAGCGATATCTGTGAATACCGAAGGATTAATTTCCTTTGTTGGTATCAATTGTTAATAACCAATGGATTATTTCATTAATTTTTTATCGATTTATCAATATGCGGGAATTCCCACTGACATAAGCTAAAAGTAGACAAATTTAATTTTAAGAGAATTAGATTTGGAAAAATTAGGCCTATCACTGTGTGGCCAATTTGCTAGTAATTTTACCAAATACATAAACTGTCAAATTCGTAAGAAAATCGTTAGACACAATTATGAAATCCCAGCCCTGTGTCTAACTTTTTGAACTCATGAAGAATTTAAAAGGTAATAAGAGGATTTCAAAAGAAATGAGAGAAACAGAAAGACTTGATAGATATATACAACATGTCGTAGGCGGTTTCGCATCATGGCGGTGTAAACACGACCTAGTCCGCCACAATATGTACCTTGGCCTTTTTTTATTAAAATCTGAACTAGAAAGATAAACTTTCGCAGAAAAATGTAGACCCTTTTGATGTTTGATTCGCCGTCGGGTTTAGTCTTTTTATAAAGTTGGCTAATAATGTCCACCAAATCAAGGACTTAAAGCTACAAAAATTCTTGTCCTTTACTCTATGCGGTGAGTTTTGTATTTGAGTCTGTTTGACCATTATAATACTTCAAAGTATTAAAAAAAAGTTTAAGTTTGGTTAGAGCACTAGTAAATCTTTATCTTGAAAAGACTACGTCTTCGGGTATTTCCGCATGTAGGCCCTAGTCATTGAAGAGTTTGATAAACAATGTTAAAGAACATTTTGCGTACCGCAACTCTAGATGTAAAGGCCTATTATTAGGATATGATAAACTCTAGTAGGTTTATACATTCGCTTAATCACGAATTTTTTTTCCTCAAGGGTTGGGGAGGATAGGTGGGGGAACGGGGCGAGGTAAAAAAAAATGTTCAAATTGTTAAATCAAACATTCATTAGTTACCATCAAGAGTAAAACCATCGCTCTATAAGCTGTGTAACAGATACTAGAAAGTAATAAAATATATAATATATATATATATACTAGAAAGTAATAAAATATATAATATATATATATATAATCTATCTTTTTTTTTCTTTTTTTTTAAAGAATAAAAATTTTAGAAGCTGTGCAGAGGTCAGGACTCGTGACAAAATAAAGTATGTATTTTCTTATAGTTTGGGTATAATTTTTTAATTGAAAATAAGTTTTTTAAGCAAATTTTTTAAATACACAACAAATATAGGGGTCAAACCCAGGAAATTCCCCGGTGGTAGTACTACACTCTTACTACTAAGTTAACCAACCCTACTAAAATAACAAGTTTAAATATAAATAGAGAGATCTGGATTTAGAAATAAAATCAAAATGAAAACAAAATGGCTGCTCAAAATGATCGCGTCTTTCCACGTCACGTGACTCATTTAATGACGTGGTGTTTGATGTTGTCCCGCCGCATGAGTGCCAAATTTCAGATTGGTAGAATAATGACAATTTGTCAAAATATATATTTTTTTTTACTATGCAGAATTTGAACAAAGTCATAGTAGAACAACTATTTTGGAGAATAGTGCTTGGATTTCTTGAAATGTTTAGTATATAATATCTCGGGCTAATGGACTAGTAAAAAGACAAAATAGTTCACCTAATTTGGGCTGGATTTCTCACCAAACTACTTGAAAAGTCTCCCCCACTGACCCCATTTGACTTAATTTTCTAAAGCTGCTCTAGTCTAAAGTTGTCCTAACAATAAAACTGAAATAAGAAAACGTTGTTTTGAGAACCCCTGAAATACCAGTGAAGAGGTGCTGGAGTTCTTGGAGTGAACTGTATCAAGGAAATGGGTCAAACGCAGGGGGGCGGGACGAATTAGGACAGGGTAAGAGATGGAGGAAAGAGAAATAGTAGGTTGCTGGTTCAAACCGCTCTGACACGGACACGTGTTGACACACAAACCTACACAGACAAACACACATACCCAACGCTTGAAAAAAAAATTGGCCTATTATCAGGACATTGTTATTATAAAACACACACACACACGCACACACACACAGAGGTAAGCGGAGATTGTTAGGCCTACTATTGATAGGGCAAAACCCTGAACCTTGACCAGACTACTTTATAACCTCATTTCTTTAATTGACACACTATTGTCAACCCATTTTTTTAGTTCATTAATTTAATGCTAGTTATTAATAGTTCATACACTTTGCGGTTCAAGTCATGGAACTTTTTTTTTAGGCTAGAACTAAGTCATGACTTCTTTACTCAACATTTATAGAACTAAGTCTTAACTCATGACTTCTTTACTCAACATTTATAGAACTAAGTCTTAACTCATGACTTCTTTACTCAACATTTATAGAACTAAGTCTTAACTCATGACTTCTTTACTCAACATTTATAGAACTAAGTCTTAACTCATGACTTCTTTACTCAACATTTATAGAACTAAGTCTTAACTCATGACTTCTTTACTCAACATTTATAGAACTAAGTCTTAACTCATGACTTCTTTACTCAACATTTATAGAACTAAGTCTTAACTCATGACTTCTTTACTCAACATTTATAGAACTAAATCTGAACTCATGACTTCTTTACTCAACATTTATAGAACTAAGTCTGAACTCATGACTTCTTTACTCAACATTTATAGAACTAAGTCTTAACTCATGACTTCTTTACTCAACATTTATAGAACTAAGTCTTAACTCATGACTTCTTTACTCAACATTTATAGAACTAAGTCTTAACTCATGACTTCTTTACTCAACATTTATAGAACTAAGTCTTAACTCATGACTTCTTTACTCAACATTTATAGAACTAAGTCTTAACTCATGACTTCTTTACTCAACATTTCTTAAGTCATTTTTAGGAATGAAAGAAAATGAAAGAGGGAATGATCAAGTAATCGTGTATCGCAATGCGCACCATCAAACACACCTATTGAAATGGTGCGTCGATAGGATACAAAACAAATTGAGTTGAAACTGTTTAGAAGCGGATTGCATGGAATATTTTTAAAAGTCTTAGATGTTCCTCGAGTCTAGCATGCCTTACTGTCACGTGATAATGTCAACATTAAATGTCTGGGCAGGTCACCTATCCTCCTTGGGGAATATGCCAAATGCTATCTTTATCGGCGAGCTTAAAGGTGGTCGGCGTAACAGAGAGTTACAGAGGCAGCCCGACCCCCCAAATTAGACGCCAGCTTACTCTCAGCGCATAGAGCAAAACACCTGACAGCGCTTGGCTTCCGAAATAACTAAGGAACTTTTACAAATGGCGCAGAGTACACGAAACCAAAAGCAAAAGCTCACTATCTTTTTTGGAATAATGCTGAGTCAAATAAATCAGCGTTTGCACGAAGGCTCCTACGTCAGGTTCCGATATGACAATTTATTCAACTTAAAACGCCTACATTAGATTTCACTCAGACAACAGTATTTTCAACCTAAGACGCCTCCATTAGGTCCTGCTCAGACGGCAGTATCTTCAATCTAAGACCCATAAATTAGGCTCTGCTCAGACGGTAGTAACCTCAATCTAAGACGCCTACTTTTAGGTTCTGCCCTTACTCCTCGTACGGGTGGTATATTCAATCTAAGACGCCTACATAAGGTTACGCTCAGACGGCAGTTTCTTCATACTAAGTCGTCATAGTATATATCTTTTCTAATTCCGATCTTATAACAATAGCTAGATTGTTGATAAATGATGGTGATGTTTTAACTATGGCAATCATTTTAATTGAGAGATTCTTGTTTGTTACCTTTAAGCACATACACACAAACACACAGACACACACGTTCAATGAGGTCAATAGGCAATGTCCTCTTTAACGTTTAACGTTGTTTTATTGTTTTATTTATTGAAATATTTATCCACTCTATTACCGTCTAGTAACCTAGTTTATAGATGTGAGAATCCATGAGCAACCTCGAAATAGTAAAAGAATAGTCGATGCAGTGTGTCAGTCACGTCATAATCATCATTTAATCCTTGTCTTGCGTCGTGAAGGGGTAGGAACTGTGATGATGTGTGCGAAGGTTCTCAACTTTTACCAAACAGAAAACATTTCATGGTCACGATATCCGGGCAGCTTCTGGCGAGCCTGTGTCGGCTACTTTCTCCAAAGTACTTGGCCAGTAAGTTCTATCTAACGATAGGTTCAAACCCATTTCAGTTTCCTTCACTTGTACAGCTCTGGCCTGCTCATCCACCTGTCTGTCTGTTTATCCTAGACTTGTAACTTCACTAACTCTTTCAATATCTTCTCTTAACAACTTATGCACTTCTATGGATATTGCATCTCATCTCAATGCAATTTTTTTAGCCCATAGAATTTAGAGTCCAGTGTTCAAAACGAATGACAATGTCAATGTAGTCATTGCACCTATTGTGATAAAGCTTTTATCAACTCAGTCTGTCTGGCTGTCTGTCTGTCTGTCTGTTTGGCTGGAATCTTGTACACATTAGTTCTCCCACTTCACATTCTCAGACCAAGTTGAAAAGTTGCACAATTATTCATTGACGATGACAACACATAAATTAATCAATCAATCAATTAGCCGTCATTCATAAATTTTGTTTTATATAGAAATGTACTAAGCTAAAGGGAGATGAGACTTGTATAAAGAATTAGGTCACTCGCTAACTATTTTAAACTGTAAGACTTTTAAAAGAATAAAACCTACTATTTTATAAGTACTTTAATAGCTCAGTGGAAACGTGTCGGCCTTTCATCGTGGAGGCTCGAGACCCTGATTTCAAATTTGGACTGAGCAATTTTTTGTTTGTTTTTAATAGCTTTTCAAAAGCAGCACGGAAATTTTCTTGCAGGTTACCCCCTCACCCCACCCCAACTGGTCCACAAAAAGTGCACGGACCATAGCGCACTAAGCATTCCATAAATCTTATATGAAAGTTGCGCTCAACAAAAACATAATAAAAATATTTCCAATCGCACAAATGTATTATTGTTCTTCTAGATCTATTAAAAATGAATGACATGATGAATTCAAACTAATTGATGCAATGTCGCTCAACATAAGCTTTGTTGTTGTGTTTTGTTTTGTTAGTATTTTACAAAGCTTCTATCAACACACTCTGTCTGTCTGGTAAAAGGCTATGGACACGTTATTTCTCCCTCACTCATGCTCAGATCAAGTTGAAACTTTAAATCATTTATTCTACATAACAAAACGCGAATCAATAAAAAAAATTATTTATAAGTCAATTAATTATGGGTAATTATTTTGTTAGATATCCAAAAGGGGAAATAACTTCTACATTATTGAGAGATTTAGTTGTAAGTGTGGAGTTATTTCCCTTAGATAAGCTTTTGGTTAAAATGCTTTTATATTTTTGCTTGTTTATGCGACATATGAGATATTGAAATTTGAGTTTTAAACGCACTGTTAGTTTCTGAGATGTTAACGTAAGGATGGTGGGGGGGGGGGGCATAATGTTTACACTGACGCCGTCACTACAACTGATTTGTAGTGTATTGCACCTAAACATAGCTATATTGAGATAAACTTATCAATTAACTTTTTTTTAGATAATTAGTTTCAAATTCTGTTTTTTTAATGCCATTTTCAAAACCAAAATAACAGTAGCACGGACTAATTATCGATCCAGATATTAATACAAATAATAATTATAAAAAAGTGTATATTGTGTACTAGGTCAGGTTCATGGGGCCGAATAAACTACAGCTTTTAAGTCTTTCATAGCAACCCGAAACAACTGAAATAAAATGTCTATAACATGAATCTGTTCGACAATAAGTGTACCTTGAGTCGGCCACAACATAATGCTAGACGCCTCTAGTGGTGAGACATTTCTTAAACCCACTAGGACCTACTTTTGACCTCCAATTAACAGATCTTGTAATACTTTTTTTTTTTTTTTGCTTTGCTAGTGTATGTAATTAGCGCTTATGGATTAGTCCGTTATAGATTATGTTACACAGATATTGTAACAAAGGTCATGTTTCATAGGTCTTGTAGTAATTTAGGTCATGTTTTTGGTCACGCTATATAGGTCGTAGACTTATAAAGCCGGCCGCATACGTGGCATGGGTGGGTTAGGTCATTTGCAGCTAAGCCTGCTTATTCTCTCAGCTTTTGTTGGTTCGGCGCTCTTTCGCCCTGGCCACTCTTTTTGCTTCAAATATGGGAGATGAGAATGTGGCTTGCGCGACGAAAATGTATTAAATTAAGGCATCAGCCTCACTCTCTCGCCCCTTGCCAGCTAAATCCAGTGGCAGAACAGAGTCCAGACAACTTGAGCTGGTTTGGGGTGCAGTGGATGACAAGTGTGCTCTACATGTCCCACAGTGCTCCTAAACGTTCCACGGCGTTTGCTAGGTGACGCCTGATGGCCCTGGTAGTCTAATTCAACTAGACTTCACATGCTGGTGGTGGACAGAGACCATAGTTTCACCAGGTACTAGCTCTGGCTAACCCTCACCTGGTTTGGCCCGTCAGTCGAGACGGTTTGCCGGGTGTGGCCGTTGCCGCATGCAGACAACTGCTTGGAGCCACAGGCGAGTGCTGCGTTCTGAGTGGAGACCAAGGTCAATGAGCTGCTCAGAGAGCCCAACTGCCCAGTTGATAGAGGTACTACTCCTCCTACAGAACCCCATACACTGTATACGTACCTTGACTGTCTCTCGCTTAATAGTATTGGCCAGTGCTGGTGCATATTTATTACACTTAATTTTGTAGGAAAACACTTCTATAGTGGCCTTACATTCACTCATCACACTCAGAGAAAAAGGCGTTGTAGACGCCAGGAGAAGGAATTTCTTTTCTGAAGCTCAGAATTTCAGAATACGATTGGCGCCGGAGATCTGAGGCGGACCCCACTGGAAGAACTTATAGTGCTTCCCCCCAGACCTCCTTGCTGTAGGGAAAACTTGCTCCATCTCCAGCTTCATCTAATGGAAGAACTTTTGAAACAAAACGCAAATTATGTATGAAACAATAAAAGGAATAGTTGGCAGTTCATCACGTGACTTTCAATTCTAAACATAGTGTTAATATTAGGGCAAAATAATACGTGAAAATTGTGTTATAATTGTATGTAGGCGGGGCTAATTATACCATTCATTAATTGTGTAGGCAAGGCTAAAAATAATGTTTATAGGGTCTACGGATGTAGGTTCCATCGCCATGAGTGATAATGTCCTGCTACTAAATGATAAACTCTGGTATAAGACATTGTCTTCGACTCCGAATATTAAAGGTAACTAGAGATTTGCATGTGGCTATGAATAGCGAGTTGCGCCCTTCATATTTTGCCTCAAGTGATGCAGGTAAAGCCGATGTCCGCAGGGGATCGATTATATATATATATATATTCTACACACAGAAATAGAACAAATTTAGGAAGATGCTCGTTTTGTAGACAAAGAACTCTCATTGAAAAATCCTGGCATTATCTCCCCTGTATCACTAGTTTTCTAATAACGAAGTTAAAGAGAAAGGGATATAGCACGTTGTGTTGTTTATTAACTGTTCGATCTCTAACTTATTGAACTCATTATCGATATTAATAAATGCATTTTAAGTATTTATTTCATACCCATGAACCACGGCTAAGACTTCGACATTGAAAGGATGTTTACTTAACAGTATTAAACAGGACAAAAATTTACTTGTTTTTTTTTAGCAGCCCCCGAAAGGGGAATAGACGCTATTAGTTTTGTGTGGTCTGTCTGTCTGTCAATCTGTCCCGTTTAGATCTCGTAAACTAGAAAAGATATTGAAAATTCGACATAATGATATTTTAGACCTTTCAAAGTTCTAATGCAACGGCTACTTTTTTCTTTTCTGAAAGCGAAAAATTTAATTTTTAAAATCAACAGTTTTTTCATAAAAATACACCATTTTTAAAACTATTCACTATTAATAGTAACAAACACTGGAGGCTATTAAGTAAGGGAGATTAAAACTTACATTATGTTGAACACATTATGCGAACGGTTTTAGCTTTTTTGTCAACAAATATTTTTTTTAACAAATGTATTGCTAAGTTATGTAAGTTCTATCATAGTGACTATTAAATGTACAAAAAAAAAGATGTTTACTTTTGTTTAAAGAGACAAAAAGTGCATATAAGTGCGACATACATTATAGCAACGATTAGCAAGTTGGTATTTCATATTATCGGGTGAAATGTAATAACATAACCTTAATACATCCAACTAAAGGAATTTGTTTTTACTTGAGGCTTTGAACAAGAGATTGACCCTTTACAAAACAATTAGATCAATTAGATAATCATTATATGAGATCAGTTTGGCCAGATTCACATCTAGCTTCATCTTCATTTTCACCTATTCCTTGGTCTGATGGACTGTTGGGGCACCACACAAGATCTGTCAACCTTCTTTCTCCATTCTTCTCTGTCATTTGCCTTCAATAGAATTTCATTCTGATATTCTTTCTAAAAAATATTGAAACCTGCCTTTTTATCTGCCTGGGTGGACCACTTCGGGGGCCGATTTTATTTTATAAACCTGCCAATCTATTGTTGTTGTTTTTTTAAGACATGATTTTATGTGACCTAGAATAAAGACCATTGATTCAAATACTGGTATTATTGACCTTATGTAAATAACGCAGTGTTGCCAAAGTCTCGGTAGTGTAAAACAGGAAAGTTGTCATGCCGTGTAGTCTTTCGTTCTTCGCAAGGTTGATACTTAATACAAATCATCGTATTTCCTTGAAAGGGTAACGACACAAAATGTAAATTTGCACGGAATTCTTTAGAGATATGAATCATTTTTTTTTCTTAACTATTTAAGTTGTTTAGTTATTTGGGCTTCTCCTCTACAATTCAAGAATTTCCTAATTTTGAAGTCTGGTGTTTGCTAACTATTTTATTGCTTCGTTGGCTGCATACTTTCTGGCTTTAATTCCATTGCTTGTTTGTTTTACAATGGTGCATTACACATAACAATACATTATGAGAGCCAACAATGTGTACGATAGCACACAAACTATACGTTCATACTCTTAGTGTCTCTTTCACATTTCATGTGAACTTGACAACAGTAATTTGTTCAAGGATTTCATTGCCAAGAGATCAAAAGAGTTATTGCGTTGATTTTTTTTTGTGATCGGGTATCTTATATCTCCTGTGTGATGCTATAATGTTAACTCATGAACCAGGGGGTGTTGTTTTATGCTTAAAATCTTTATACTACTTTATAGCTTTCTTAGCAATGTTTGTCTCGAATAGATGCCCAAGTGCTGTTTGTTTGTTGCCATTGACCTTACAAGTATGATATGAACTATCATGGTAATAAGGATTTAGATGTCGATCAAAGTCTTCTATTTTGTTGAAACTTGTGCAAAGTTTTTACACCACACCCACCATATTTTAGTCTAAAACGGATTGGTACAGTACATTAGAACGTTGGCAGAGGCCCCTAATAATTGTATGGTTGGAACACGGTTACACAAGAATAAACCTAACGAAAGGGATGGAGCCTGTCGCGGTTTTCTTGCTCACCACTTCCAAAGGCCGCCCCTGGTAGCATTTATCTGGGAATGTATATAATGTTTGACCACTAGATCTATTTTATTTTCAAAATTTTTGCTTTATGCTTCATATCGAGTTTAATGTTTGGCACATTTGGTCAAATTTACAATCTAAGAAAAAATAATCAAGTTTCCAAAACAATTAAATGGTTTAGTTATTAGTTCAATCTATTCAATATTTGGTAAAGTAAGATATAGGCTATGTTACAGGTCACTCAACAGCTGCTGTCAGGTAAACTATTGCTAAATTCAATTGTCCAATTTAAAAACAACGCCGGGGCTACACGTGAGCTTCGTTAAAATTAAGAGAAACAAAATCTTCTTTCACACACTGACACACACACACACACACTCACTCACATGAAGTCTACACTACCCACCCTCACCACCTCAGTGTCACTTTTTATTTTCACAATTTATCTGCGACGATCACACCAGTTCACTTAGACACAATAATTTGTTTAGCAACTTTCTATTCTTTAACGCGCATTTTCTATTCCGTACTTCGCAGAGGAAAGAATTAAGTCAAGAGTGTCTGAAAGTTTGTTTTAGAAGCATTGAACAATTTTGTAAAAAGGCTAATTATAGACTAGGTTAAAATCCTTTGTTAAATGTCACGTGGCTGTCGTTCCGTCGGTGTATACACATTTTAAGGCGAAATTGGAATCTACTCCAAGAGACTGATCATATAACCAACGCTACTGATCACTAGGCCATGCCTCCATCACGGTTAAAACATTTTGACAAAAAAAAATAATGTAATGAAAAATGTCAATTCTTTAAAACGGTTCCTTTCACACTTCAGAATTTCCTGTTTCCTATTTACTCTAAGCAGTATCAAATTTTAAAACATTAAAAACAAAAATATTTTTTAAAAAACATACTTTCAAAAAACGGGGTAAATAAACTGTATAAAATTAATAATAGTTTTAACGCTTAATCACTTCTGAAGTCAATGCATTAGATCTTTATTTATTATATACTCTGTTTTTTTTTAAATCTCTTTTTAGTACATTCAAATATAAGTGTATTTTATTAAATATATTTATATACATATATATTTTGTAATTACATTTTAGATATAGCACATACCGTTAAATATTGAGCAACAAAAGCCATTCCTATAGTATATTATCATCGACTTACTGGCTACTTAGAAAAGATCTATCACAATAAACTTTGATCAAGTAGTCGTTGACCGACGGATGTTTCAATGGCCAATGCGACCAACGAAATAGTACGCTAAACTAAATACGTTTACAGTTCTACAAATGAAATTGTTGGTTAACTTATTTACAAACTGCAAGGGTTAGGGTTAGGGCCTGTTACAAATATTTAATCAATACAATTAGGGCATATATCAAACAAGTTTGTTTTATCAATAAGAACAGAATTATGTGTGCATGGGAAGTAGAATAAGAATAAGTCCCTGATACAGCAAGGATTTTAGCTCAATACACCTGGGGATGGGCTGTTTTTAAAGTGACCTTTTTGGTTTTGCTGTGTTATGTTTTCATATCATACAAGTAATCATAACGTTATATAGTATCATGAACTTTGTCCTCACTAGCATTGCAAGGATATTTCGACTCTACATACACAATAATAATACTCATAGAGTTTGTTTTCAAACAGAAATAGTTTAGATTTTTTTTCAGCACTGATATTCAACTAAGTTTGTTGGGCTGTTAGATTACATAAGTCTCTACACACAATACAATAGTCAGAGCCGGATTTAAACTGTTGGAGGCCCTGTGCAAAATTTTTGTTGAAGCCCCTTTACCCTCTTTACAATGCTTTAATGAAAAAAAAATACACTTAATAATATTACGTATATCTAAAAGCATGGCGTATTTAAACGAAAAGGTATGCAGTACTTGTGAATGTAATCACAGATTCCTCCTTTTTTATGCTTACTATGCATACATTTTTATTGAAATGTTATTTTTTAGTTTGTGGAGGAGATTCTTAAAGATGAGGCCCTCTTCGACCTCACAGTCTTCACTGTGGTAAACCTGAGCGTGTACACAATGTAGGTCTACACATTTGTGTGTTGCCTTTAGTTTCCAATATCACGGAGACAATGCCACAAGAAATATGAAATTTTAGATGTAGTTTTTAACAAGGAACCAATGTTCTTGTCTTAACTAATAGTCATTTAGGTTGCTGTTGTCTAACACAAAATATTATAACAACAAAATTATGATAATGCAATTTAAGCATTGTGAAACCTTGGAATTTAGAATGAGGTTTTATAAGAATTGTTAACAGGTTATTATTATTTTAGAGTTAATTTAGATAACATTTATTTAATTTATTTCAAAGCTGTAATTCTTACATTCTTGCAGTATAAAAACTTTCATGTAAATCTATAACTCATTTATGTATTTATTCAAATATTCTAAAACTAAATCCATCTTCTTTTTAAACAGCATCGGATTATTGCCTTTAAAAAATAAGTTCGATGTTACAGTTAGATGATAAAAACATTAATAATGATAATAGTTAACATAATGTAAACCTCATGCATTATGAGACATATAACATAAAACTAGCATTATGAGACATATAACATAAAACTAGCATTATGAGACATATAACATAAAACTAGCATTATTTACATTATGTAGCCTACATTAATTGAACAAAAATGTCATGGTTAACAAAAAAAATGTGTTTCCAATGAAAAAGGCACCAAGAAGGAAATAGAAGGGGAAAAAAATATGTCCTATTTATAATAATGTCATTTTGAGTGTATCATATGTCTCACATTCTAAGAAATGTATCAAGACTTTGTTCTGGTCTTGTAGGTTAAAGAAGAAATGCAAAGCTAACTACGTTTTGATCTCATCATTGACATATCGGCTGACCAGTGGACACCCCCTTCCCCCAATCTCCCAGTGAGTTGATTAATTATAGAGAGAAGAGAAAAGAGAAGTTCATTTATCATATACAGAAGAACAAAAAAGAAGTTAATTCATTGTATATAGAAGGAAAAATGAAATTCATTGATTAGAGAAAAAAAATATATTAACTTAATTGTATAGAGAAGAAAAGAGAAGTTAATTAATTGTATCACCTGATTATCAATTATATTTTAATATAAAGAGAAAGAAAATACCAAAAGAAAAGTTCTCTAGAAATAGCTTCACAGAAATGAACACATCTGAAATTTTATTCAAATTGATAGTCTCCAATAGTTTAGTTCATTTGTGTTGACTAGTAATCAACTATTTATAAAGAAAAAAAAGTAATTCTATCAAATAGTGGTATTGTATGGATAAATACCAGAGATACCAGAGATTTTTAACATAGACTTAATTCAGAACAGAAAGACTTTGTGAGATTGTTTCTGAGATGAACATATAAGGCTCTTACTTTATGTCTATGTCTCGAAAGTAATGTCCAGTTGATACATCCATGTCTAGAAAGTAATGTCCAGTTGATACATCCATGTCTAGAAGGTAGGCCTAATGTCCAGTTGATACATCCATGTCTAGAAAGTAATGTCCAGTTGATACATCCATGTCTAGAAAGTAATGTCCAGTTGATACATCCATGTATAGAAAGTAATGTCCAGTAGATACATCCATGTCTAGAAAGTAATGTCCAGTTGATACATCCATGTCTAGAAAGTAATGTCCAATTGATACATCCATGTCTAGAAAGTAGGCCTAATGTCCAGTTGATACATCCATGTCTTGAAAGTAATGTCCAGTTGATATATCCATGTCTAGTTCGTCTTTCTGTCTAGAAATGTGTCCATAATTAACTAATATTTCAGTGGCTGGTGGGTGTAAGCCTAGTCCATGAATGTACCCTCGTGACTAGGTCCTAGTCTGGTTCCTGTGTTCATGTCTGAAATATCACTTCTTTGTCAACATGTTTTGATACTGACTGATACTTGTAAAAGTACATTTAGATTGCGTTGTATGACCGATATAGTTGAACTAGGGCGGAGCATGGATATGTTTGTTTTGTTCTAGGGTAGAGGTCGGGTATTTATTGAATGTTTATGAAGACTTCAGCTCTTCTTCAACTAGCATTCTGGATGTCATTGTTGATTCTTACAATTGAGGAAACAAGACACTTTATATATAGTTATAAATAATTAGGTATAGTCAGTGCTTTTTTGTGACGGTACGCACCGGTACGGCGTACCTGCACCTTTTTCAATGTGGGGAAAAATGTATTACTTTTATTGTATTTTAACGTTTATTATTTATTTATTAGTAGTTAAAAGTTAAGCGATCCATGACTGAGTACCTGCAACTATTCTTTTTTACAAAAAAAGCACTGGGTACAATACCAGATGAAACTGTACCGAGGGCTTTGTGGAAGATGGTAATTAACAAAATTATAGATTTCTTTTGGACATTGCTCAAAATTATTTCATGCAAAATTGTTCAGAGAAATTTCAATTACATTAATAACTTCATAGACTTGTAAGAGAAAATGTAATTTATTATTTCACTATGAAATTGTGTACTTTTATATTGATATCAATACATCTAGTTATAATAAAATACTTTTGAGTAAATTTTTTTTCTGCATAAATAAAAGTTTCAAGATCTCTGCTGTGTTTGAGAAGAATTATTTGACGTACTGTGGTATTTTTTTTTTTTGTTGTTGTTGTTTTTTTTTCATGTACGTCATTAAGATGTAGAAATCTGAATCCCCATAGGTTACGAAAGAACAATAAATCTCGATGAATTGCGCAAATTTATATTGGTATTTGTCTTTGTTTTGTTTTGTTTTTTACATTTACTATTACTAATAAAGACTTGTGGCTATAAATAATTAATGGGTTTTTTTATTAGATCTAGTTGTAAAAAAAAAGTCTATAAAAATGTGTGCAAACACTTTGTAGTAGAAAATAATAGATTACAATTTCTTCTGTTCAAATGTTTTTCAATTTATTGATTTTTTTTCATTTTTAATTAATTTCTTTTTTATTTCGTTGATGTTGGTGTTTGTTCCAATTACTGGGAAGGCGCTAAATCTAATTTTGATTTTGGCGGGTTCAAAAATGGTTAGTTCAATCAAGACTCTAATTAAGCATAAACTCAAAAACTTCTTTTAATTTTGTTTTATGAAGCTGAATTGTTCTATCATTTATAAAAACAGAAAAAAAAAACACAAGCCAATAGAGATAATTCAGTGACTTAGGGATCAGGTAAAAGATGAATAGAAATTTACCTTGCAAGCCTTTGGCAAACATAATGTCCACAACCAAACTGGATTTTTTTTTTTCAATCTCAAAAATTGTGAAAAATGGATTTGACAGTCAATTATGTAATATTCTATTGAAACAACATTGCAACTAGAGGCTGACGGTACGTGTTCATATAGTGACCACCTAGGGGACGTGCGCAGCGCGAGAGTACATTGGCTTGCTTCGCTGCGACTCTTACCTCGCCACTGGTGTGGGATTTCTGGGTGTTTTCTCATTGACGGTACTGGGGTGTTCGTGTGCAAATGCATAGTAGGGCTAAGTACCATCCTCAGGGAGGGGGGGGGAGGTGTAGGGGGAGGGTAAATCGTTTAAATATGGAAGTTTGAATTGTCAAAGTCATTAGACAGTAAGCTTCTCGTAGAATGTACATCTTTATCATTCAATCTGATTTATTTTGTGGCTATTGGCTTATGCATTGATACTTCTGATAGTGCCGTTACCATTATCATTGTTATTATTATTATTATTATAATTATAGTAATAATTTCAGGTTGTGGAATTGGTATTCCTAATATTTTTAAAATTTAGATACTTCTTCCCATTTTGAATGTGAGATTTTAAATGTTGCCAGTAATAGGCCGCGTCTTTAGAGTCCTAACATAAATCTATAATAGACTTAGAGCTAATGCATTCAGTAATTGAATTCAAATTGCCTTCAGTAATCTAACAAGCCTATAACATTGAAATTGACCTTTGTCTTTATACTTGCATCCGAATGGAAATATTGTAATTCCCACGCCTAATTTTATTCATTGAAAACATAAGATGATGTATACTTCTAAGCAGTGTTTTTTTTTTAATAACTTTGAACTACTAATAAATTAATAATAAACGTTAAAATACAAGAAAAGTAATAATTTTTCCCCATATTGAAAAGGATGCCGGCACGCCGTACAGGTGCGTACTGTCACAAAAAAAAGCACTGCTTCTAAGATGTTCATATATATGTAATCTGTGTGCCTTTACGTATTTTAAATAAAATGTTTTTATAATATTATTTGAAGACTGACTAATGAATAATGACTTTACTATACAACTACATTCATGATCTGATTCCTAGATGGATTTTTATACATTTAAATCTAACCAATTTAGTTCACATTTTGCAAGTGTTGTCTTGGGGGACATACCTTTTTTTTCTTTATTTAATAATCTACACCCACAAAGCACATGATATTTTCAGTACAGTGAAAAAATGTTTTGTTGTTTGTAAAATGTTTTACATGTTTCGGATGTTCCTTCAGAGTTGAAGATAGTTTACTTCCTAGTCCAAACATCCCGCAGGACGACGGGGGATGGGAGCGGACAGGGTTTGAACCCTCGACCGTCGATAAATCCGAACGACAGTCCAGCGCACAAACCGCACGACCAGGCAGCCATCCAGTGATTACTATATCTCTTAGTTTCAAAACAAAAACATAGAGACCAGAACAAACCAAGTAAACCAAAACAAACAGAGAGGTCTATCATAAGTGAATATTTACCTTACAAGAGTATCACTATTGATACATCCCTCTAGTTTGTAACTTTCAGCGTCAGAAGATTAAAAACAGCGATCTGTAATATATAAATATAGACACTAAAGTAAAGCATCTCAAATTTACAACATAACTAGATGATACAACTCGACAGACATAATAAAATTTTTAAAAAAATATTATTTCAAATACTAGGAAAAGTCTTATAAGAACTCTTCCTTTGTAGGTGTCAATTGAGGAATTTTGAGCATCGAAGCTAAATATGAAGTAGAACAATAAGTCACGTATTGACATAAAAGACTTTATCATATGGAACTGTTAACCGTTGTTTTGTCCTTTTAAAGGGATATTTGTAAATGATTTAATTATAGATAGATAGATAGATAGATAGATAGATAGATAGATAGATAGACAGACAGACAGACAGACAGACAGACAGACAGACAGACAGACAGACAGACAGACAGACCAACCGACCGACCGACCGACCGACCGATAGACAGACAGACAGACAGATAGATAGATAGATAGATAGATAGATAGATAGGTAGATAGAAGATAGATAGATAGATAGATAGATAGATAGATAGATAGATAGATAGATAGATAGATAGATAGATAGATAGATAGATAGATAGATAGATAGATAGATAGATAGATAGAGGAGGTGGTCACTATTATCCATTATTATAAAACAAAGTCATTGAATTAATCAAAGAAAAATTTGGTACAAATTCTCTAATTTACATCTTCCTTGAATCAGATGGGTCACCGCTTTTAAAATAGCAGGGGTCAAAAGTTAATAAATTGAGCCCCAATTAAAAAAAGGAACCTATTAGATAGACCAAAAGGTCATCAAGAAAGTCCATTCGCTTCACAACTATCAGACTTCCTGTATAAGCCACTAGTGAACTCTACGTGAACTGCCCTCAGGGGAATGTCTGATCAATGATATTCAAAGGTTAGTCACATATAGTTCTAGTCTACGTGCGCGAAAAAAAAAAAAGTCTACCTATTTCAAGGTCTTCATTTCAGTGTACATTCACTACATACGTCGCATGTGTACCTGGTTAATGACAAGGCTTGTAGGTGTACCTGGTTAATGACAAGGGTCGTAGGTGTACCTGGTTAATGACAAGGCTTGTAGTGTACCTGGTTAATGACAAGGCTTGTAGGTGTACCTGGTTAATGACAAGGCTTGTAGATGTACCTGGTTAATGACAAGGCTTGTAGGTGTACCTGGTTAATGACAAGGCTTGTAGGTGTACCTGGTTAATGACAAGGGTCGTAGCTGTATCTGGTTAATGACAAGGCTCGTATGTGTACCTGGTTAATGACAAGGCTTGTAGGTGTACCTGGTTAATGACAAGGCTTGTAGGTGTACCTGGTTAATGACAAGGCTTGTAGGTGTACCTGGTTAATGACAAGGCTTGTAGGTGTACCTGGTTAATGACAAGGCTTGTAGGTGTACCTGGTTAATGACAAGGCTTGTAGGTGTACCTGGTTAATGACAAGGCTTGTAGGTGTACCTGGTTAATGACAAGGGTCGTAGGTGTACCTGGTTAATGACAAGGGTCGTAGGTGTACCTGGTTAATGACAAGGGTTGTAGGTGTACCTGGTTAATGACAAGGCTTGTAGGTGTACCTGGTTAATGACAAGGCTTGTAGGTGTACTTGGTTAATGACAAGGGTTGTAGGTGTACCTGGTTAATGACAAGGCTTGTAGGTGTACCTGGTTAATGACAAGGCTTGTAGGTGTACCTGGTTAATGACAAGGCTTGTAGGTGTACCTGGTTAATGACAAGGCTTGTAGGTGTACCTGGTTAATGACAAGGCTCGTAGGTGTACCTGGTTAATGACAAGGCTTGTAGGTGTACCTGGTTAATGACAAGGGTTGTAGGTGTACCTGGTTAATGACAAGGGTCGTAGGTGTACCTGGTTAATGACAAGGGTTGTAGGTGTACCTGGTTAATGACAAGGCTTGTAGGTGTACCTGGTTAATGACAAGGCTTGTAGGTGTACTTGGTTAATGACAAGGCTTGTAGGTGTACCTGGTTAATGACAAGGGTTGTAGGTGTACCTGGTTAATGACAAGGCTTGTAGATGTACCTGGTTAATGACAAGGCTTGTAGATGTACCTGGTTAATGACAAGGCTTGTAGATGTACCTGGTTAATGACAAGGCTTGTAGATGTACCTGGTTAATGACAAGGCTTGTAGATGTACCTGGTTAATGACAAGGGTTGTAGGTGTACCTAGTTAATGACAAGGGTCGTATGTGTACCTGGTTAATGACAAGACTTGTAGATGTACCTAGTTAATGACAAGGATTGTAGGTGTACCTGGTTAATGACAAGGCTTGTAGGTGTACCTGGTTAATGACAAGGCTTGTAGGTGTACCTGGTTAATGACAAGGCTTGTAGGTGTACCTGGTTAATGACACGGCTTGTAGGTGTACCTGGTTAATGACAAGGCTTGTATGTGTACCTGGTTAATGACAAGGCTTGTAGATGTACCTGGTTAATGACAAGGCTTGTAGATGTACCTGGTTAATGACAAGGCTTGTAGGTGTACCTGGTTAATGACAAGGCTTGTAGGTGTACCTGGTTAATGACAAGGCTTGTAGGTGTACCTGGTTAATGACAAGGCTTGTAGATGTACCTGGTTAATGACAAGGCTTGTAGATGTACCTAGTTAATGACAAGGCTTGTAGATGTACCTGGTTAATGACAAGGCTTGTAGATGTACCTGGTTAATGACAAGGCTTGTAGATGTACCTGGTTAATGACAAGGCTTGTAGGTGTACCTGGTTAATGACAAGGCTTGTAGATGTACTTGGTTAATGACAAGGCTTGTAGGTGTACCTGGTTAATGACAAGGCTTGTAGGTGTACCTGGTTAATGACAAGGCTTGTAGGTGTACCTGGTTAATGACAAGGCTTGTAGGTGTACCTGGTTAATGACAAGGCTTGTATGTGTACCTGGTTAATGACAAGGCTTGTAGGTGTACCTGGTTAATGACAAGGCTTGTAGGTGTACTTGGTTAATGACAAGGCTTGTAGGTGTACCTGGTTAATGACAAGGCTTGTATGTGTACCTGGTTAATGACAAGGCTTGTAGGTGTACCTGGTTAATGACAAGGCTTGTAGGTGTACCTGGTTAATGACAAGGCTTGTAGGTGTACCTGGTTAATGACAAGGCTTGTAGGTGTACCTGGTTAATGACAAGGCTTGTAGGTGTACCTGGTTAATGACAAGGCTTGTAGATGTACCTGGTTAATGACAAGGCTTGTAGGTGTACCTGGTTAATGACAAGGCTTGTAGGTGTACCTGGTTAATGACAAGGCTTGTAGATGTACCTGGTTAATGACAAGGCTTGTAGATGTACCTGGTTAATGACAAGGCTTGTAGATGTACCTGGTTAATGACAAGGCTTGTAGGTGTACCTGGTTAATGACAAGGCTTGTAGGTGTACCTGGTTAATGACAAGGCTTGTAGGTGTACCTGGTTAATGACAAGGGTTGTAGGTGTACCTGGTTAATGACAAGGCTTGTAGGTGTACCTGGTTAATGACAAGGGTCGTAGGTGTACCTGGTTAATGACAAGGCGTGTAGGTGTACCTGGTTAATGACAAGGCTTGTAGGTGTACTTGGTTAATGACAAGGCTTGTAGGTGTACCTGGTTAATGACAAGGCTTGTAGGTGTACTTGGTTAATGACAAGGCTTGTAGATGTACCTGGTTAATGACAAGGCTTGTAGGTGTACCTGGTTAATGACAAGGCTTGTAGGTGTACCTGGTTAATGACAAGGCTTGTAGATGTACCTGGTTAATGACAAGGCTTGTAGGTGTACTTGGTTAATGACAAGGCTTGTAGGTGTACCTGGTTAATGACAAGGCTTGTAGATGTACCTGGTTAATGACAAGGCTTGTAGGTGTACCTGGTTAATGACAAGGCTTGTAGGTGTACCTGGTTAATGACAAGACTTGTAGGTGTACCTGGTTAATGACAAGGGTCGTAGGTGTACCTGGTTAATGACAAGGCTTGTAGGTGTACCTGGTTAATGACAAGGCTTGTAGGTGTACCTGGTTAATGACAAGGCTTGTAGGTGTACCTGGTTAATGACAAGGCTTGTAGGTGTACCTGGTTAATGACAAGGCTTGTAGATGTACCTGGTTAATGACAAGGCTTGTAGGTGTACCTGGTTAATGACAAGACTTGTAGATGTACCTGGTTAATGACAAGGCTTGTAGGTGTACCTGGTTAATGACAAGGCTTGTAGGCGACCTGGTTAATGACAAGGCTTGTAGATGTACCTGGTTAATGACAAGGCTTGTAGATGTACCTGGTTAATGACAAGGCTTGTAGGTGTACCTGGTAAATGACAAGGCTTGTAGGTGTACCTGGTTAATGACAAGGGTTGTAGGTGTACCTGGTTAATGACAAGGCTTGTAGGTGTACCTGGTTAATGACAAGGGTCGTAGATGTACCTGGTTAATGACAAGGCTTGTAGGTGTACCTGGTTAATGACAAGGATTGTAGATGTACCTGGTTAATGACAAGGCTTGTAGGTGTACCTGGTTAATGACAAGACTTGTAGATGTACCTGGTTAATGACAAGGCTTGTAGGTGTACCTGGTTAATGACAAGGCTTGTAGATGTACCTGGTTAATGACAAGGCTTGTAGATGTACCTGGTTAATGACAAGGCTTGTAGGTGTACCTGGTTAATGACAAGGCTTGTAGGTGTACCTGGTTAATGACAAGGCTTGTAAATGTACCTGGTTAATGACAAGGGTTGTAGGTGTACCTGGTTAATGACAAGGCTTGTAGGTGTACCTGGTTAATGACAAGGCTTGTAGGTGTACCTGGTTAATGACAAGGGTCGTAGGTGTACCTGGTTAATGACAAGGCTTGTAGGTCTACCTGGTTAATGACAAGGCTTGTAGGTCTACCTGGTTAATGACAAGGCTTGTAGGTCTACCTGGTTAATGACAAGGCTTGTAGGTCTACCTGGTTAATGACAAGGGTCGTAGCTGTATCTGGTTAATGACAAGGGTCGTAGGTCTACCTGGTTAATGACAAGGGTCGTAGCTGTATCTGGTTAATGACAAGGGTCGTAGGTCTACCTGGTTAATGACAAGGGTCGTAGCTGTATCTGGTTAATGACAATGCTCGCTTAACATAAAACTTTTCACTTTCAAGCTTGTGTGTGATTTGATTTTCTTAACTTGACAAAATATACAAGTCGCAACCGAGTCGACGTGGTCACGTAATAATATCCTTATTGCACTCATTCTCAAACTGCAGACAATATATTATTAAAAATTTTATAAGTATTATAATTGACGTGTCTCGGACGTTCCTTCAGGTATGTACATAATTTGTTACGTTCTAACACAAACCTCCTGCAGGACAACAGGGGGCAGCGGCGGGCTGGATTTGAACCCAGGACCCATGAAACGTCAGTCAAAAGCGCATGCAACACGTCCAGACAGTCATTATCATCATCATCATTATTATTATATGAAAAACGAACTGTTATTGAGAAATGTTCTGGTGATGTGGCAGGTCTGCAGCAGTACCGCCCTCTGACAGGCAACGTTAAAAGCCTTGAAGGTATCTGGGAGGTCAGTTGTCATTATCCTCTCAGTTGATATATCAACAGGATATATTGTTATATTACACAATTTCCATAACAGCTTAGATTCTCATATTTTCTTTGTTTTTCCATTTTGGGTTTCCTTCTATTATGGGAATCGAATACGGTGATCTCAATGATTGTTGTTGTTGTTGTTGTTTGTCAATAAACAGCAGATCAGGACAATTAAAATCCACCGTTTTGTCAGTCAAAATAGGCCTTTCCCTGTATAATAAGTGATCGGTTGACTTGGGAACTTCTTGTGGTGAGTATTTGTAATTATAAGTATCCTTATCAATCAAATCTTATGTCAAAGCCAGGTGTTAGTGTATTAATTTCGCAACTTGATTATGGCGACCTAGGTAGGCAGATTCTGATAAAGCTGAACATAGTGCTATTGTGTGTCCAATTGACTTACCCCCTTTACGAGCTTTCATCATTTGTCAACAACACTGAGTTTTAGGTTATGTTTCTTGTAGTTTTTTTTTTGTTTCATTTCTCTGTCCTGTATAGCTGTAACAAATCATTCTGTGTTCCAAGGCACTGCCAGGGTCGAGCTTGGTTAGAGGAAAACAAAATTCATTGTAGTCCCAATAGTGTACGCTGAGAATTTTTCTGATGATGTGGCAGGTCTGCAGCAGTACTGCCTTTTGACAGGTAATAAGGATCCACTTAGAAATGCTAAGGGCTTATTATTATTATTTTATTGTTATTATTTTATTATTATCTATATGGGCTGAGGGTTTTGAGCCTCCTCATGTGGCTTGTGAGACCTATGTGAACCCGGAATGTTCGGCTGCACACTGGAGCTAGTGTCATTGGCCTTGCTTTTCTTCTCTGGCGCTTTTCTTCTGCCATCGCTGTTCTCTTGTCCTCTGCAATTTGTTCGCCAGTTTTCGCAGCGCGAGGTCATGATGCTGTATTATGTGCTTCCGTCTCCCAGGTGGCAGGGTCAATGCTGAAGGCTTTCATAGAAGCTTTGAGGGTGTCCCTGCAGCATTTTCTTTGTCCACCTTGAGGGCTCTTTCCTTCTCTTAATTGAACATACAGGAGTCGTTTAAGAATGCGGAATAAGAGTTAGGTAGCAAGAACAACGTCAAAAAAAAAAGATTTCTCAAGTAAGTTTTAATACAAGAGAACACACTTTTTCGACGCACTGAAACAAGTTGTAGAAGATTTTTTTCCTCTATCAAAACTTAAGTAAACTTATCAACAGAAAATGTGGCAAAGAAATAAACCTGTACTTGGAATCAATAACTTGGGGTCATGGAGAAACTAGGCCACAAAGACCATCGCTGAAACAAAAACATGTGTCTATGTGATGACGCACGTGTTAAATTTAAAAAAAGCTTTTACCTCGTTAACTGCCCTTCTCAGCCCTACCACTCACCAATCATGAACAAAAATTCACGAGACAATTTTTTTATCGCGTTGTTTATGAAAACAACGCTCGCGCAACCAGTGCAGAGTCGAGAGTAAAAATGACATAGTTTCAAGGTCAGATGAACAACCAGGAACAAGGTATCAATCAATATTTGTAAGGTTTATCAATTTTGATACCTGAACGCTGGGGGCTACTTGATGTATGATCTCAGTAGTAACACTCACTTGGATTGCGCAATCAGCGGCTCGCCTCAAAAGACACCGACTCCTGGTCTCGTCAAAGTATATCGAGTTTATCAGACGTCAAATGTCCTTCGGCTCAAGTCGCTGACGTCAAAGGTGAGGTCAAGAAGTTAGCGCAACTCTACTCTGTAAATGTGATAAGTTGTAAGAAACCAAGTCTAAGATTTCACTTCAAAATAGTCCTAGGTAATAAAAACAACGAGAAAATGGACCTAACTAGAACGACATCAGGCGTTGAATCACGTGCCAGAATTCAGCGATTCTAAATTGTTTATTGACTAAGTACTTCTTTATATGAGCAAAAACCCTCTGCCACCATCCATTAAAAGCCTTCTGCCATCATTCTTTAAGTAACCTCTGACACTATTCTTTAAGTTAGCTCTGCCATCAAGGCCGGTCTTAAGTATAGGCAAACTAGGACCTCCGATTGGTGGGCCTCGAAAAGAACTCAAAGAATTTCTTTTTAGAAAAAAATTCGAAGCATGGATAAAATTTCAAACCTAGCAGAACTCTGTGTCTGTATGTCTACAAGCCTTATGTCTCTATGGTTCAAGGTTTATTCACAAATGTTTAGATCTACTAGTTAGACAACATTAGAAGACCATTGTTTAGATCTATTAGTTAGACAACATTAGAAGACCATTGTTTAGATCTACTAGTTAGACAACATTAGAAGACCATTGTTTAGATCTACTAGTTAGACAACATTAGAAGACCATTGTTTCTTCGATTTGCTGAAATGTTGAAACGTGAGTTCATCATGACTCCTCCATGAGGCCCGTTCGTGCTATCCGCGCTATAGGAATTGAACTGATTTGTTGATTGAGATCTAGATACAGGAAAGTTCTTAATTCATTGCGTATTTTTCGATCTTAATTTTTTTGTTTTTCTATTTGGGGCCACTCTCTTCACTTCGCCTAAGGCCGTCAATTACCGGCTCTTTAAGTGCACTCTGCCACTATCCTTTCCACATGTACTCATACACACACACAACTCTTGAGAAACATTGTTCAATAATAGGATTTTTTTACAATGGACCTCATTCACCAATCGTAAACAAAGACTTACCTCCCCTAAAGTTTTTCATTTAAAAGTATTTTTTTTTAAATCTGCTTGCATAGATAATTTTAAAAATTAGATGGTTCACTTTCGGAAAAGAAAAAAGTAGCCGTTGCATCAGAACTTTGAATGATCTAAAATATCATGATGTCCAATTTTCATGTTCTGTTCTAGTTTCTGAGATCTAAACGGGACAAACGGACGGACAGACAGGCCACAAAAAATTAATAGCGTCTTTTCCCCTTTCGGGGGTCTCTAAAAAGTATGTTTGGTTAATCGTTAAATATGACCCTTTATTACAATTTTAAAAAATAAAAAAAGAACACAAAAGAAAGATGAAGGTGTTCCGGCCATAATAAAGAATATAACAACACATCAACGGGGTAGCCAATGCGTACTGCTCGCATAAATATATACAATCATTAAATTATAGTATTGTGTCTATGTTAAGATAAATTCATGATTTATATTGTTTGTTTGTTTTTTTAATTTATTTTAAAAAAAATTAACGTTTTTAAAGTCAAGGAACTTCACTCACTAAAATCCGGTTCATATTATACATATTATAAGCCCGCGCTATTTTGTCAGCGCTACGCTCTGTTGGGAAATTTCGTGCTATTTTGTCGGCGCTTTTTTGTCGGGCAATTTCGTGCTATTTTGTCGGCGCTTTTTGTCGGGAAATTTCATGCTATTTTGTCGGCGCTTTTTTGTCGGGAAATTTCGTGCTATTTTGTCGGCGCTTTTTTGTCGGGAAATTTCGTGCTATTTTGTCGGCTCTATTTTATCGGGAAATTTCGTGCTATTTTGTCCGCGCTTTTTTGTCGGGAAATTTCGTGCTATTTTGTCGGCTCTATTTTATCGGGAAATTTCGTGCTATTTTGTCGGGAAATTTCGTGCTATTTTGTCGGGAAATTTCGTGCTATTTTGTCGGCTCTATTTATCGGGAAATTTCGTGCTATTTTGTCGGCGCTTTTTGTCGGGAAATTTCGTGCTATTTGTCGGCGCTATTAACATTATAAACCATCACTAACCACAATTCTGTCTCCACAAATACAAAAGGAAGAGGCGATATCGACAGTGTTGTCAATACTATTGTATTGTTAAGCTGACGACATAATATCACAGGATACAGAGATTTAATAATGTCATTATCTTATCTTATAAATTACAATAACTAATGTTATTGAATAATTATTTAATTGCTTTGTTAAGGATCAATCTCTCATTCAAGGAAGAAACTTTTCCCTTTTGATATGTGTGTGTCTTTGCGTTGCATCGCATTTCACTTGTATAATATGAAACACTACTGATTTATTTCTCTTTTAGATTATACTTGACTAAAGTCGACTGCTATGTATACACAATTCTCTCCTTCTCTTTTAATACACAATTAAAATTGAACAAGTAAGTAGCTTGTGTAACAAAAAACTTACATTTAGTAATACAAATATTTTTGGCATTATTTTTTTTTATTTTTGCATAAAAGTCTGAAAATTCAAAGCGTCTGGTTTGCAACTTAGTAATATAGTTTACAGTGTTTTTTACTACTCAAAGTGAATAGTTGTAAAAATGGTGTGTTTTTTTTTTGAAAAAAAACCTCCTTGCATAGTTAACTTTTAAAATTAAACTTTTTCGCTTTCAGAAAGGAAAAAGTAGCCGTTGCATGAGAACTTTGAAATCTAAAATATCATGATGTCGGATTTTCAATATCCTTTTTAGTTTTTGTGATCTAAACGGGACGGATGGACGAACAGACAGACCACACAAAACTAATAGCGATATTCCACTTTCGGGGACCACTAAAAAAAAAAGGCTTCTCAATGTTTACAACTTAAGAATGAAAAAAAAAAGACTAAAAACAAAAATTGGTTCTAACTGACGTCATTAAACACACACACACACACACACACAGATATGAATTATAAAACATTTGATCCGGAAATAGTTAAGAACAACATGATGTCATGTAAGACCAAGAATGAGAACACCAAGATATCGATTGAGTGTCAGAAGTCAGGGGGGAAGTAAGTCTTGCGCGCAGTTGTCTTATAAGTAAGTATATAAGTTGTAGTTATTGATTTTAGGAGACATTCAGGTCAATAAAAAAACAGAATTAAAGATGTGCTTAAGAAAGAGAAACCGGAAAGAAAAAAGAGCTTTTATGCATGGGCAGCAACTAAAATTGTCAGGGCCTTCGAGTAGAGAACAAAATAATGGTGGATTCCATTCATTCCCATAAACCAAAAATTCTCGACCTGTATGGTGACGCGTACGCACTACGCATAACAGCAGGGTTTCTGTCCAGGGCTTCTGCAAGAGAGGATTTGAGCCTCTCAAGCCCTCACTCAAATGGAGTTTGATGATGATGATGATGATGATGATGATGATTCATTCCCAGAAGCATCGTATGCTCAGAATGAAGATTTTAAATTTCAGTAGCAAAAATAGGAGTAACTTGAAGGGCCCTATGAATAGACAGTATTATGAAGGTCAAAATTTGAAAGATTTAAATTTGGAGATTAATGTATGTGTTTGTTTTTACTTTAAATATATATACTTAGGCTGAATGGAACGCAAAATATGCATTTCCTGGAGGGATCATGTCTCCAACGTTTTGAGAATGGCCAGTATGCACAGCATCTATGCTCTTCTGGCACAAAGAAGACTACGCTGGCTCGGTCATGTCACTTGCATGCCAGATGGAAGAATCCCTAAAGACATCCAAAGCGCTGAGCTTGCAGACCCAAGGGCCGCCCAAGACTAATCTACAAAGATGTCTGCAAGCGAGACATGAGAACCACATGCATCAACCAAAGTATGTGGGAGGAGACAGCCCAAGACCGGACAGCATGGAGACAGACTGTACGTGCAAGTATGAACTTCGCCGAGAGAAAACGAAATGAAGCTGCATCAGTCAAGAGAAAGAAAGAAAAAGCTGCTCCGTCAGCTAGCCTTAGGACAGATGCATATACATGCACGAACTGTGGCAAACTCTGCCGCTTCAGAATGGGCTTGATCAGTCACAACAGATTCTGCCCCGTCTTAAGACGAAACCAAAGCCAGTGACTCATCTGGGCGCACCTATTGTCTTCTAAGACAGAAGGAAACGTATATATATATATATATACGTGTATCGAAGTCATACAGTATATCATAAAAATTATGTTTCCTACATAGATCCCGTTCGCGTTCAGCAGCAAGAATTACCAAATGTTTCAATCTATCTTCGAAAATTGTTGACCTCAAGTAATTCTTCATTAGTTTTCACCAGATTCCACAATTACGGGTATTTTATAATACCTTTTTTCTTTTATCACGCGTAGGATTGGCGTTTTCCATATTGAGTTTGAGTTTTGAGTTTAGGCACATCGGCACAATTTAGGCCATGTCGTGCCCGTAGTCCTTTAAGGATCACTCTCCCTTTATATAACAAGGGCTAAATTCTATACAGTTAAATCATAATATTGAATGACACACATAATAACAATTTATATTTCAGGAGATTTTTATGAGTTTTCAAAAGATTTTAATGATTTCCGGAGATTTACAGGACTTTTTCGTATATTTTGCTATTTCCTGAGATTTGCAGGAGCTCCTGGTAAATCAGAAGGGCCGCGAAAAATCTGTTATAAGTTATAAAATGGTTTAATTAAATAATTTACACCTAGGATTAGAGTGGGGCCTATGAAAGTGCGGGGCTCACTGCGGTCGCATAGGTTGCAGTGCCTTAAGGCCGACCCTTCAAAATAGCGGCGTATGCTACGCCCTGGTTCGACTAGTTAGTTCATAATAGTTGAGGTTTAATATGAAAAGCTTGCAATATAGTCAATAATCAATAATCTATTATTGTCCGCTAGTCAGGTCTTGCACGAACGATTCTACCCAGCAGGAATTGTATAATGGAGAAAATATTTGCTGGTACTTTCATTATATAGAAATCTAGGCCTTTATAGAAATAGATCTAGACTTTTGATTTAGAACTTCTAGATGTAGAATCCAGATGCAATCTATATTAGATTTACGTAAAATTATAACCAAAGCTCTGATAATCTTATCTTCTTATCTTATATAATACAGACTTTACTTCAAAAAAGAAGAAGATTACGCCCTACGCGTCATGCATGTCAACCAATGACTTAAATTCTGCCAAGTCACTGGTTTTCCTGTCTGGCTTAGGCAATCCATTTCTAAGGAACCTTTAATTGAATAAACAACTCATGTTGTTGTTGTTGTTTTTTACTCCAACTTAAAGCTAAATTTAAATGTATTTCTTATTTTACTTTGAAAAATGATAACGGTTCAACTCAAGTTCCCCGTGTGGCCAACGAACCAGTCAGTTCTTTTCTCGGCGATATGCAGCAACTGTTAAGTTTGTAGAAAAAATCGTTAGAGCCTTTTATGTGATCAGCTTTCAGGCTCTGCTCACCACCACCCCCTCCATGAAGTTCTGACTAGAGGTATTGTCAAAACGTGTGGAAACAGCAAATATTTTTTGACTTGTTATTTTCTAAGCTCTGCGTGAAGGAAGTAAGGCCAATCTCTGCTGCGTTCTAGAGGTTTGGTTTTCGCCAACAAAGAGGACATATACGTGTTTTTGTTCTTCATTTAATGAATAGTTGAAATAAGCAAGAGAGTGAAAGCTGAACTATTTGGCATTTAAAGTCAATGCCTACCGGACGAAGGACAAGACTCGAAAAAGGAGGGCATGTCCTCCTTTTGCCGGACGTCTGGTAATCCTAAGCTAGAATAGCTTGCCCAGTGTTCAACCGATCGTTCCGGGCTGACATAAGTCTCACTTAGTGAACTAAGAAGAAGCCAGCCACCTGTGAAACTGCAAAGCCCTCGCCCCCCTTACTTGACATAATGTGGTATTACATTGTATTTCAATTAGTGCGAAAGTATGTGTGTTAAGATTCAGCACAATTATGACAAAGAATATATGTGTGTAGTGGTGCACCAACATCATATCACTGACTTAGTTCTCAAGCTCATTAGAACAAAGACAGCAGATGTGGATTTTTGCATAATATTGATATTGCATCACTATTTGAAGATCTGTAAAGGGTAGATAATTTGCAAAAGCATAGTAGTCTTCAATGTGAGGCATTACTGGCCTTTAATGATAACATGAAAATATGCAGTGACTGTTGTTTAGATGCGGAAAACTCTTTACAAAACCTCTATTCGCGTCATCATGTATGTATATTGTTGAGAAAAAAAACCCACTAAATTGTTGGCCATAAAGGGAAATTTCTATTTTTGACTTTAAAATTTTTTAAAGTATACAAATTAATAAATTTGTTTGTTTTTTTAACTAGGTCTAGATCTTGATCCAAGGTCGGTTTTGAAAGAACTGTCGCGTTCTTGAAAGGACTATTCGCGTTCGGGAATAGCCGAATGTAAGGCATTATTGATTCAAGTTCAAGAGTTTATTAAAGAATAATTTTTCGCACCGTCTGCTAATGTGTTTTGCTAATCGAGCTTTGATGACGCAATAAACCTCTTTTCCAATTATTATTATTATTATTAAGATAAGTTTGTAGTCTTATTGATTCAGTTTGTTTACCATTGTACACCTCAGCATTACTACTGATTATTATTACTACCATTATTATTATTATATTATTACCAATTACCATTACTAGTATAGTACAATTCTGGCCATATGGGCATTCGGGTAAATGCCTGGTGGGCCGGTACCCAAATGGGCCGGTACCCAAATGGTACCAAATGGGCCGGTACCCAAATGGGCCGGTAGGACCATAGTAATCATCTTTCTTGAAATCACGTCTGTATTTTATAAGATAAAGGCGGCATGGGTGTCATTAAGACACGTATTTAAATTGTTAAAGCTTCTATAGTATTCTCTTATATTAGGGTCCCTCTGAGCGACGTATTTAGGGCCTATATTCATTGTATCACAGCTATCGATACATTATCAAACCTAACATAATGATTTTGAGGACAGTTAGACCTAGAATTGGATGTCCATCATATAAAATATACAATTTATGGGCCGGATAAAATAGAAATGCCCGGGCCGATTGTGACACCCAGTCCGCCCCTGTTACCATTGTAGGCCTACCATTATTTTAAGTATTATTTTACTATTATCATGATTATTCTAAAGTGATCTGTACAGATGTAGGCCTACTGAGTGTCGCATTCGGCCCGCGAGTGAGGCTAAAGTAGTAAAACCGTCCTGGCCTCCTTATTGGAATACCGGTATGCTAAAACAAAACATTAACCTACTTAAATCCATTCTGTCTCACTCTGCATATTTCCCAAAAGAATCAGACCATTTGAATTGAGCTATGTCGACACAGTTTCTCGCTATGGGAGGTGAATGACACTTGTCTGTTATCCTTTAAAAAAAAAAAAGTTTCGCTTCATAAAGTAGGTCAGAAGAGATGTGAGTATCTGGGTTGACGTGGCTTACTTCTTGAATGACACGATTCCGAGGTCTGAGTGTGTGTGTGTCCCCATATGTATGTAAAGGTATGTAGTTATAACGCTGACATTTTGTTTTTCTCAAACATACGGTATTTTTTTTTTATAACTTGTCGATTCATTTTTTTTTTTTTAAATTTTGTCTTCTTTTTTTTAAGCTGTTATGGAAACCAAAGATTTGTGTCTGTTTGGATTAAATACAAGTATCACTTTCCATTGACTTCCTTGTTTTGAAAACAACTGTAACGAAGTTTTTTGAGGAGGGAAAAAATTTAGTCTGGATCTGGATCTTTACAAAGTCTAGAAGTAGCAAAAAAATCTTTTTCTGAAAGAAAAGTGAAATATAGTGATTCGACACATTATTTCTGATGATATATCTACATTTTTCTTAAATATAGAAAATCGTCTCCTCCCCCACCCAAAAAAAAAAGTTCTTATGGTGATATTTGTAAGCCCATTACAAAAAGATATTGAACCAGTGCTTGAAAATTGGACACATAACAAACAAGACTGATTTTTACACGATTAACAAGCATTTTTATTGACCCCCGAAAGGGAAAAAGACGCTATTAGTTTTGTGTGGCCTGTCTGTCCGTCCGTCCCATTTAGATCTCAGAAACTAGAAGAGAAAATGAAAATCGGACATCATGATATTTTAGATCATTCAAAGTTCTGATGCAACGGCTACTTTTTTTCTTTTCCGAAAGTGAACCATCTAATTTTTAAAATTATTATTGCAGCATATTTTTCAAAAAAAAAATTACACAACTTTTCAATGAAAAATTTCAGGGGAGGTAACTTTTTTAAAAAAGGTCATGGACTTCTTCATTAACAGCTCAAGCTTCATTCATAGATTCGTGCATTGGTACAAAAAAAACTTGCATCTAAGATCAAAATGGTAAAAGTGTCAATGGATCATTATAAAATATATTTTCCATTTATTAACTAACTCATTGAATAGAATACTGATTCAAATGTTGTTTTAAAAAAGAATTTTGATACGAACTTCGTTTTAGTTATAAGTTTCAAAAATAACAAACTACTTTTATAGCGCGCACTTTTAACATATCCTCATTATAGGGGCCTACACTTGACAGTCTAAATAAGACTAAATAGAGCCCAAATATAGATATATTTATAATATATGTATTATAAATGTACTGATTATTTGAACAAAATATTAATAATAAGGCAATAACTTATCTTCTGACAGCTTAGGGGTGCAGATTTATTTATTGTGTAAACAATAGTATCACGTTAAGAAATGAATGGATACGAACAGCATGCTGCATAAAATAGTACACCATTACCCGGTAATAAAAGGCCTACTATTCATGATCATAACATTGGCCTAGGTCTAGTAATTTCAAGATTAATCGTGTAAATTCAGACGAGTTCTAGTCTAGATAAAGTAAATTCTATATCAAGTTCTAGTTATTGATCTAGACTCAGATCTAGATATAGACTTAGTTCTAACAATTTAATTCTAGATCTAGCTAGTGAGCTAGACTTAGAAATTTTTTATCTTTTTTAGATCTAGTTCTAGACCTAGACTTTTTCGTCTTAGATCTTGAATCTATATTTAGTTCTACAACTAGGTCTAGATCTAGCTAGATCTATGTTTAGTTTGTATGAAAAATGAATATGGAGATATTGATTTGCATTTGCGAGGGGAAAGTCTTCTTGTCATTTGTTCACAAATCACATGGTAGCTTAAAGTAGGTCAAGAATTTTTTTTTTTTTCGTGCTGCCAATTTATCTAATTTTGTTTGAAGAATAAATCTGTTGTAGTTTCCTTTTATTACATTAACATCTTATTTATTTTGAATGTATGGATAAGGTTAATAATTATTATTTTAAAAAATAAGAATGTACGCTAAATGAATATATGGAGATGCTGTGGCTGAGGGGTAAAGCACTTGGAACCGGAAGTGCCGAGTTCGAATCCTGGTGAAGACTCAAGGTGGACCACTTCGGGATCCGATTTTGAGTTTGTGTTTCCACACAAACTGTCTTTGTAACCTTGTTCTGTATGGGAATGTCGTCTTAATATAGTCCCAAAAAAAGGTCTTGTGGGTATCACAAGTCAGTCACGTGATTATTATTGCGGAAAAAATAATAGATAGAATAGTATTTTTTTTTCTTATCACCAAGTAGGCTTCTTGTATCAGCTTCAATACCTTTGTCATTCCAAGAGAGTTTCTTATTGTTATATAGAAAAGCCTCTCAATGACCTATCATTAAAGAGGCCACATACTTGCTTTTTTGGTCAAAGCTAAACTAGCACCAATATGAGAATAATCTACGCAAACATGTTATGCCCTGGACATTAATAATCAGATTATTTTTACCAACTATAAGTTAATTACATTAGAAAATTACTCAGTTAAATGAACAATTGCCTATTCTTCCTTTTAACGACTTCTGCCTTTGCACTGCCAAAGACTTCAATGAAATTATTATCCCGACGGAAATTGGTTACAATTGTGCGTTTGGCGCACACCATAATTCTAACTTGTTTTGTTAGCACCCAGTGTTTGTTAGCACCTAGTGTTCCTAGACTAAGATGTAGGCCCTATCATCTTCTATGTAGTATAATGTTAACTATGAAACTCTCCCTCTCTGTCTGCCGCAAGCAATCCTTTGTTTAGTTTGAAGACATGTCAACTCGATTCAGCGTTGGGATAAGAAACAGAACAACGTACCAAGGAGTTTGTTTCACATCCACACAACGAGAGATGTAACTACGTCTTAAACCAAAACCTATATCAGCGTTTCTAAACCTGTGGGACGCGAAGTGCTAACAATGGAGGGGGGGGGGGGGGAGGCATTCATTTTATTCAAAGGTAAACTAAAAAATAAATTGTATTTGCCTAGTGGTTTTATGCTCGATGTATTACAAATGTATAAAGTGAACATGCTAGGAACGTTTCAAAGCTCTTGACTTTCACAGAACATTTTAATACATCTGCATCTACCCGGGGGGGGGGGGGGGGGAGTTGGGGCTGCCCCACATCGAAACGGTCGAATCTCTGCCAAAGACCTACAATAGTCGTTTTCAAGCCGTTATTCTTTATACAAATGTGATCTTATGATGATCAATCCCATTGCAGACGTAGACAGTAACATTACATATGCCTTGAATGTCTTTAACGCTTCATTAGCGGCTTGACCCTTCCGTTCCTTAATGGTGATGACATCTGCGCTGTAGAGGCCAGTAAAATCATTTCTGCATCTCAAAATGCAGGAACTCTCATATCGACCGTGGGGTGGGGGGAGTTGTTTGCTTTTTTGAATTCCATTTTAGGTGTTACATAATACGGTTGTACTGCGATGAAGTGGTTAAGCATTCAGTTTCTAATTGAAAGATACGTTTCAATCCTGCTGAAGTACTAACTGCTTGGCTTCTGAAGGAAAGGGGGGGGGGGGGGATCTGGGATTTTTAGGACGCAGGTAAGTTTACTTCTCTCTAATGGGTAGGTAACATAGGTGGAACACATTTAAGGAAGTTTGTCGCTCTGCTAGCTGTCAGTAGCAGCTCATTCATTGCCTTTAAATCCATGTTTGTCCAATAGTCTTTGTCCTTTTAGAGATATTTATAGCAGGTACCGGTAGTTACAAAATGTTTATGATTGAAGGAGGCCATATTTATACAAGGGAGAGAAGAGAGTAACACATTGTACATACTAAAAACTGTTGTTGTTTTTTTTTGGATAATTTCTCTTTATTTAAAAATTACTTTCAGATAGTTGAAAATATATAGGAACAAATCGATCGGTAAGAAATCAATTGTTGTTATCGTAAGTGACCTCAAACTGAACCTGCCACAACAAAAAGAAACATCAATCAAACACCTCTTGATCAACTGGAATCATTGAAAAGCATATCAAACAAGTGTCTAACTCATAGGAACTATTGAATACTAGTTTCTAGAAGAATTTAAACTGTTCACACACACAAAGAACATCCCATTCAGACATTTCTGCAATACATTCTGTCCAACAGAATAGGTGCTAGTATCTTGCCTGAAGGTGATTAGAACATCATTGAATCATTTGGAACAAGCCTGAACAATGAAATTATAAACTATGGTCATGACATCATGACTTAGAAATGGTTATAACAAAAAAAAATGTGTTTTCACCAATCATTCATCTCGATTCCATGACTACAATCTACAATCTGTATTACATTCTCCCATGATTCTGTAGGAATAGCCAAAAAAAAAAGTGTGTTCACCACTGGTATATTTAATTGTTAACAAAATAAATAGAGTTGTGTTTATTAGTCTTGGGTTTTCTTCATGCAGTCCATTTCTTTGTATCCCATGATACAATGAACAAAGCTATTGGCCAAGCCTACAAATTATGAGGGGATTTGTCAGATGAAGTAGTACTGTTGCTGCCCTTTGCTCCAATGGTAGTCAAAAGGATTGAGTCAAAGTCAAGCCAATTAGATAATGTCTCATCAATGACAGATTATTAGTTGTTTTAATTTTATCCCTTTATCTAATCATAACTAAATATGACCAACACTTATGATAAAGTTCCATGTATGTAACATTTCAATGTTTATCAGAGTAAAATGTCCAAAGTGATTAGTGGCAATGTCTTTGATTCCAAAGATTAAGGATGACTGCAGTATTTCCAATGGCTACACAAGCACAGCTGTGACCTGCATATCTTTACACCCCTGATGCAGACAAAGCTGTTGTCCGCCAGAAGTCTATTTAACTTCTGTGCCTGTCCTTTACAAGGGCTTCCACTTAGTCAACCTTTAGCCAAAAGAGTGGTTTTGGTCCGCCCAATCCATATTTCAACAATAAAAATACCTAGCACAGGCTGGATGCCTTACAGTGTTTCACAAAACCAAAGTGATCACTAAATTATTAAAGCCAACTATTATTTCCCTCTTTGATTGTGTGGAAACTAAAGTCACCCAAATATGAACACAATATGAAAGACATTGTTCATTTGCAAATTAAGTGGGTAGAAAATTCACATTATTAAGGTAAAAAAAAACAAAAAATTGAAAAGAATAAAGCAATGAAACAATATTAACAAGTGTAGTACACTAAAACAAAAAAAAAATTTCATTACGCTCATGTTAAAAAATTCTAATACAAAATGTCATCTGATTAGTACATTGTAGCTTATTCATGATCAACCTTATCTTGAAACAAGAGCATATAGTTTGTTAATGATCAACCTTATCTTGAAACAATAACATGAAAACTTTATATTAAATAAGATTTTTAAAAATGTAAACAAAATTTATTTGAAATTATAAATTAAAAATAATTATTTAAAATAAGCTGTCAGGTGATATAAAGAAGCTGTACTTAATTTAGTCACATTGATAGTTTGCCTTTAGAAGAGACTTCAAGTTTGTTTGTTCACCAATCCTTTGAGGAGTACCTGGATCTGCACTTTCAAGATGTTCTGAAGAAAGCTACACCAACAGACACTAGAGCAGCAGCTACCACACCAGCAGCAACAGTCCATTTAATAAACTGTGGAAACACACAAAAAAAGATTTACTGATATAGTAAAGTAAAGTATAGTTCCCCTTTCAGACTTTGTGGTCTGTAGATTTACTGATAGTTGTGCATTTAAAGTAAGTATTATAACTTGTAAAATCATGACTTACAACTCCTTAACTCTTTCTCTTCATAATTATTTTTCCACGTTTTGAAGGAATTCTTCATTTGGCTCATTACTATTTCACTACCCTGTTATGATTGGGCTTCAATAGCTTTGTTGTTTGTTATCAGAAAATGTTGTATTTGGTATACAATTAAATGGGAATGCATGCTCTTTTTAAATAATTCAAAGTCAGGTTCAAAAAATTGATCATTAATTTAATTTAATGAGGTCTAAATCAACGATGGTATCGTCAATTAGGAGAGAAAGAGTTAATACTATAAAATTAAATTTTTATTACAAAAATTCTGGCCTGCAATATTGTAATGGTTGATTTTTTAAAATAACATCTTGATTTGATTTGCAGTTTTAATATCTAGATCTATGTCAATGAAGGATAAAGTCATTAATTCTAAATTGATGAGTGTGTTCCTAAACAACTCAAGCCACATCGCTAATAAAGCCAGGGTCATTTGTTGAAAGTTTTGAATGAACTATCTTACATCTTTAGTGTCTTTGCAATCTTTCATTGATTTTTAGAGTAGAAATAAATTTGTTTCTGTTTATTTTCAAGTCTGATCTTATATGAGTCATTTCAATAGAAGCTAATCAAAATAATCAGTTATGTGTTTTGAACAAATATCACCATTTTATATAACTCAGTTTGTTTTGCTGCAGTTTGGCTCACAGATCACTCAACAGAGTTTCTAAATGCAAGAATATTAAGAGCTTTTCTGGTTCATTTCTTACTTGCTATTTCTTGATCCAGTTCAAATGGATTATTTTTTTATTTCTATTTATTGTTATTATGTTTCTGTATTTAGTCTGCCTGCTATAACATAACCCAAGAGCATTAGACAAAATAACCTCCCCAAAATGCTGGGCTTAAAATGCTAAATTTAAAGTAGCGTTTGAAGAATCTAGCAACATAGTGTAGTTTGCCCATCAAGGCCTGATGATGACCACTTTCACTGTGGTTTTATGCCTCCTCATGTGGCTGGTGCAGCCTATGTGAGCCTGGAATATCTAGCTGCACACTGGGCAGGTTATTCAAGCTGAAGCTTGTGTCTGTTGCTTTGATTTTCTTCTCTGAGGCTTTTCTTCAATCAAGGCTGTTTTCTTGACCTCTGCAATTTTCTTCTCTGAGGCTTTTCTTCAATCAAGGCTTTTTCTTGACCTCTGCAATTTTCTTCTCTGAGGCTTTTCTTCAATCAAGGCTTTTTCTTGACCTCTGCAATTTTCTTCTCTGGGTTTTTTCTTCTATCAAGGCTGTTTTCTTGAAATCTGCAATTTTCTTCTCTGAGGCTTTTCTTCAATCAAGGCTGTTTTCTTGACCTCTGCAATTTTCTTCTCTGGGGCTTTTCTTCAATCAAGGCTTTTTTCTTGACCTCTGCAATTTTCTTCTCTGAGGCTTTTCTTCAATCAAGGCTGTTTTCTTGAAATCTGCAATTTTCTTCTCTGAGGCTTTTCTTCAATCAAGGCTGTTTTCTTGACCTCTGCAATTTTCTTCTCTGAGGCTTTTCTTCAATCAAGGCTGTTTTCTTGACCTCTGCAATTTTCTTCTCTGAGGCTTTTCTTCAATCAAGGCTGTTTTCTTGAAATCTGCAATTTTTGTGCCAGTTTTCACAACGCAGCGCCGCAATGCTTGATCATTATGTGCTTTCGTATCCCAGGTAGCACGGTCAATGTTGAAGGCTTTCAGAGATGCTTTGAGGTTGTCCCTGTAATGTTTTCTTTGTCCAATTTATGCTCGTTTACCTTCCATTAGCTGACCATAATGGGGTCTTTTAGGGTTACAGGAGTCTTCCATTTAGCAGATGTGGCATGCCCATCACAATTGACACTGCATCAGGATTGTCTGGATTTTTTGCAGGCCTGTCTGGTATTTTGTCATGTCATCTAACATTCAGTACTTTTCTGAGGCAGATTATTTGGAAGTAGTTCAGTTTTTTGCACGTCTTATGAATACCATCCATGTTTCTGGGGCATAAAGCAATGTTAGGAGGATCAACAGCCTGATAAACTCCTAGCTTTTTACCTGAGATAATACCTTGTCTGTTCCACACAGTGATGCACTGGCTTTGGCGATTCAAAAGTTGATTGCATAGTAACATGGAGCAGTAGTAATGAAAAAAAAATAGCATTGACAATAGACAAATCAAACTGCTAAAGAGAAAAATACAATTGTAGATCTATTATTTCCTCTAAATTTTGAAACTAAACATGGCACAAATGAAACAGTTAGCTGCCCTTCAATATATCTTTTGTTTGAACTTCTAAATAACTGCAGACCACATGGAAGAACCACACTGGTCATTAGGATTTCTGTAAAGTAAAATGACATTTTAATGTTGGATAATGCTCTTATTCCAAATCAACTTTTAATTTAATTACAGCTGTGGTTTACCAGTGTCATCTTTAATTATTAAGCTACTTACAGTTTTGGAGTTTCGAGTCTTTTTTTTATCAGATGGTTGATTTTGTGTTGGTTTCACCCCAAGCATTTTTTGATACAGTTCTTTCTCTGTTTTGGTTTCTTTTAGTTTACGTCTTGTCAAGTTTAGCATTTCTTGATTCAACATTTTAGACTCAGGGTCTAACTTGATTGCACGGCGCATAAAGGTTATTGCTTGTTCAATTTCACCCTTGGCACCATAAGCCTGAAATAGTAGTTAGGTTAATATTTTTTATTTATTTATGGATGGAGCAAGATAATTTTTAACGGTATCAATATTATTGTCATTGCTTTGGCAAAAGCTTAACTAGTTATTCTAAATTAATAGATAAATAAAATATGTTCCAAATATTTCAACTCAAAACAAAGGCGTCTTAGATCTCATTTTACATACCTTCCCTATTCTATATAGAGCTTTCACATTGTTGGTTTCACTAGCCAGGACTTTTTCACAAGACCTTATAACAGCATCAAAAGCATCAATCTAGGAAATATGTGTTATTCAAATAAATGGTAAAATCAGTAAGTACATAATCATATAAACTGTTACACACTTGAAAAAAATAAAAGAAGTCAAATATTGTGTTCACCAAACATACCTTCAACTGACATGCTGCCATATTATTGTAACATTTGACTGAAGACTCCACTAATATAGAATGGGAGGTTTTATCCAATCCAGCATTAAGCTCAGGATCAACCAAAACTTTAACAGCTCTAACAGAAAAAATGAAGTTTAGTTTCTACAAGTAATTCACACAAAGTTGTTTTTTTTTCCACATGGATTCAGACAAGCAAAATATAAAGTTTCAAAAACATTGTTTAAGGACAGAATAAAAGTATGAAGATAATTATGGAAGCAACGATTTATATTTGATGCTTATAATATTCATACACTTACAATTTTTTTACAACTAAAGACATGTAATATTTTTAAAGGATAATATTTTCTTTTTTGTATTTTCATATAACAACATTTTTAAAACAAAATTTGAAGAAATTTTTAGAATATTTTACAGTGAAATTATTTATGTTATAGTGAAATTATTGAAATTGTATGGAGCAATAGATCAATACTGAAAAAATATTAATGTAGTATAATGTCTATAGATCTTATATAAGAGCTGTATTAAGAGCTCAGGTAATTTAAGAAATTTGCTTCAATCAATTTATTAAAGCTAATCTGTCTGACTCACTAAGGCTAAATGGCCATGTCTTTTATTGATAAATGTAGTTCTTGCATTTATACTTAAATATATAGCTCTCTAAATGAAGGTTCTCTTGAAGAATGTATGGTCATAAGCATGTAATACACTGGAAGAATTATTTCATCCTCTGGAAATGTGTCAGAAAATTTCTTGTCAACCAACAATTTGTCTTGAGCTTCATAACAATTTTGGATGCTAATGTGAAGGACTGCAAGAAATTACTTTTTATTATGCTCTTCATCATATAGACATATTAAGGTCTTAAGGTTCAGAGTTATTTCAACTTTCCTTTCGTAAGAAAGTAGAATTTATTATTGAAGTTCATTTATGAAAGTTGTAACCACTGAACCAATCTAACATATTTCAACCTTTCCTTCCTTTATATTTGAATTATATTTCTAATATTGGCACTTAATTCTAACCCACAAAACACATCCTAAGGAGTTCAAATTCATACATACTTGTTGTAAGAGTTGATTGCGCCTGTGTAGTCTGATCTTCCAAATAAGTAATTGCCTCTTTCTCGCTTTGATTCACTACATTTTTAAAAAAGTTTTAAATTTTTAATTTAATTTAATATCTCTTTTAATAAACATATATTTGATAAATAATGTCCCCTCTGCTAAACTTTAAACAACTGTATATGTAACCATAGATGGTTATTGGATGTGTCATCAAATAAAGTAGAAAGGATTTTTTTTAAACTCCATGTTTGCAATGTTAAAATTTTAATAGAATTACCCTATTTTCAATCTTTCTTCAAAACTTAAGGAAGATAGCTCAGGGGCCTGTTGAACATGAAGCAGCTCTAAAATGTAAATGAGTTTGGAATCTTTTGGAATGTCTGGCTCTCTGAAAGAAATCAAAGATTTATATTGAAATATAAAAACAATATTTAATTTTATTTTTGTAAAACAAAATTCAACATTAAGTTTAAGAAAAATGTGTAACACTTTCCATAACTAACTGTGTAATTGATGCATCTGTCAAAAATAAATAAAAGTATCAACAAATATCCACAAATATCAGTGTCAAGACCTGGCTGAGTGTATGAATAAAGTCAATATAGAGAAAGAATGGTGCCAACAATAGGTAATAATGACATAGATCACATAACAGTGTTGCAGTTTTCTATCCAATTCAACTAAGCAGCACTGTATAAACTGACAGTAAATAAACTGATGATTAGGCTAAAATATTTGGTCCTAAATTTGGTAGTGCAACATCCACAAGGAAAAAAAAGTGAGAAGACAATGACTTGTGGACCCAAGAAATGTCACTGCACAAATTAGATATGATTATTCTATGTAAGATAACACACAAACTTGATATATTTATAATAATTGAAATAAAAATATGGTGTTTTCAATATTTCAATTTGTGCTTAAAACATTCAACACTGAGGCTATATTTTAGAAAATTAACAGAGCTCTAAGTACTTTAATTGAGTGAAATAATCAAGTCTATGATGTTATGTTGAATATCTATCTGGAAGATTATGTCAAAGTATGGATGTCCACAGAAATTCATATCCATGGTGAGACTATTTCATGATGGCATGAAGGCTTGTGTCCAGGAAAGTGGAGAACCTTCAGAGCACTTCAAAGTATCAAACAGGGTAAAACAAGGCTGTGCTCTAGCACCTACACTGTTCAGTATCATGTTCTCCGCTATGCTGACAGATGCATTCACAAATGGAGAAAACAACGGGATAAATATATCATAAAGATTTGATAGTGGCCTATTCAACCCGAGGCGGCTCAAAGCAAAGTCAAAAATAAAATCAGCAGTAATCAGGGACTTGCTATTTGCAGATGCCTGCTCTGAAAATGATCTGCAGAGCATCGTCAGTGACTTCTCAAGAGCATGCTCAGACTTTGGCCTTACCATTAACACAAAAAAGACTAAAGTCTTATATTTGCCTGCTCCAGGGAAAGCCTACTCGGATCCAAGCATCAACATAAATGGACATGATATAAATGCAGTGGACAGATTCACATATCTTGGCAGCACTCTCCAGAAACAGAAAGATCAATAATGAAATCGACCTGTGCATTGCCAAGGCCAGTGCATCCTATGGCAGACTGTCTAAAAATGTCTGGAACAGACAAGATATCATCACAAATACAAAGCTAAGGATCTATCAAGCTGTCATCCTCCCTACATTGCTCTATGCCTCAGAAACGTGGAGAGTGTACAGAAAACATGCAAAGAAACTGAACACATATATATTTATACCATTTAAATAGCGCTACTTTCATGCTTATAGCATGCTCTTTGGTCCAATCTCATTTATGGACCAGTGTGTGTGTGGGGGGGGGGGGGGGGGGGAGAGAGAGAGGGGGTATTTAGGAGTTGGTTTTCCGTGCTGCCTTTAGGGGCTCAGTAAACACAACTCTGCCCGAGTCGGGTGTCGAACCTCGAGCCCCCTTCTAGGTAGCCAAGCCAAGCTAAGTTCAAGCGCACTTAGCCTCTCGACCATGCTTCCCACACATATGTCAAAGAAAAATACTGAATGTCAAATGGCAAGAAAAAATACCAGATACTGAAGTCCTTCGAAGAGCATCCACACAATCCTGATGCAGTCCAATCTGCGATGGGCAGGACATGTCTGCAGAATGGAAGACTGCGCATCCCTAAACGATTCCTATATGACCAATTAAGGGAAGGAAAGCGCTTGCAAGGCGGTCAAAGAAAACACTTCAGGGACACCCTCAAAGCTTCTCTGAAAGCGTTCAGCATAGACCCATCCACCTGGGAGACAGAGGCATATGACAGAGAATCATGGCGTCGCACTGTGAAAACTGGCGCACAGGTTATGAGGAAAAGAGAACAACGCTGGCTGAAGAAAAACACCAGAGAAGAAAAGCAAGGCCAATGACACTAGCTCCAGCTGGAATAACCTGCCCAGTGTGCAGCCGATTATTCTAGGCTCACATAGGTCTCATCAGCCACATGAGGAGGCACAAAACCCCAGTGCAAAGCCCTCAGCCCCCTGGATGACAAAAGGGTCATCATCAAACCATGATGGACAAACTATATATATAATATATATACATATGAGATGGAAATAATCTATTCTTGTTTTACGAAATTACTTTTTAAAAAAATTGGATAAATGGATTAATAAGCTGTGTCTAGTGAGAACAGAAATGTCTTACCTTCCCAAACTACCATAAGCATATTTAGCATCAGTCCTTAACTCACATTTTTCACCTTGTTCCATAAGTGCTGCTGCTAAATCAAAAGCTGTAAAAAAAAGTGGGAAACATTTATTTCAACTGAGGATATAGTTATTTTAAAATGAAGTTACCTACCTTTGTTTTAAAATATAAAGGTTAATGGAGACACCACAATCAAAAGAAACTCTTTCTTATATTTACATTTACCTTCCTTCTACTTGGGACACTAGTTTGTCCAAAGGATATAAAAGCTTTAAGAAGTACATAACAGGAAAAACAAAGAAACTTATTGCATTGTTTTCCTGGATCAGTTCAAAAGTTACCTAATATAACATCCCCATCATTAAGATAAAAAGTGATCTCTTCATTGTCAACAAGTTTTCCATCTTCCCGTCTGCCTTCAACTTTCAATGTGACAATGTCACCATTTGTTGGCCTTGTGTCAATACCATAGCCCGCTGTAAGGATCTGTACAGATGTTCAAAAAGATATTCAATAATAACAAGTACTATTAATTTAACTGTGTGTGTTTAGAAACATAGGTACTGGCTTTTAAAAAGTTCAATATAATCACTAGTTACATAGACTGAAGTTTGAAAATTTTGAGGAATTCTATTTCATTTGAACATCATTACGTGACTAATCTTTTAAACTCACAAATCCCAGAGTTTAAAAAGTTTGATAAATAAAGGAAGACTAAATAAATGGTGATAAAACATCCAGTGACTGGCCACTAGCACTGGTTTATATCACACATAATGACTAATAGCACTATATCTTGTAATGACACCTAAAGACTGACCTTAAAAACTTTACTGATAACATCTTCTTAAGTAATAAAATAACAAAAACTATATGCTAATTCCTGGCTTTGGTTATCATAAAATAGACCAATCTGAAGCATTTTGATTATCTCTAAATGAAATGAAGTCATAAAAAAAGTGTAGGACTCTTTAAAAACAAATAGATATATATATACAACTGTCCTATTTATTATATAAACCAACGCTATGGCACCCCAGTAATAATTGACTCCCCAAAGAGGGCTAACACCACCTACCATGGAGGCTGTGAGTTTCCATCATGCTTTGGCAACAATCCCAAAAACAGAAATGGAAAAGTGGTTTGAGTGTTGGGACAAGTCCCAAAAAGCCCACTAAGTCTGAAGGCACAAGAGGTGCCCTGAGAGCACTTCCATGTGGTGGAGGCTGCCCAAGACTGAGCAAGCTATTATTCTTGCCCTGTATGGTGACATACATGCACTATGCAAAACAGCAGGGTTTCTGTCAGGGGCTTTTGCAAGAGAGAATTTGAACCTCTCAAGCCCTAGCTCAAATGGAGTTTGGTGATGATGATGATGACTGCTTTACTCATTTTACAACCTATAAGTGAAAATTTGTTGTTGTTTTTTTTGTTTATTACATAGCAATAAAGTCAAAGTGCAGAAACAGGCTTTAAGGACACCCAAAAAAGGCTTGAAATCAATCTTTTTGTAATATTTGTGTAAAGATGTTTTTTTGTTTATTACATTGCAATAAAGTTGAAGTATTGAAACAGGCTCAACACCACATCAGATATTAGAATTCAACTTACCAATGTCATACCATGTTTAAAGAAATTGTTAAATAAACTTAAATCTGTTGTTTTTTTTTTCCTATTACAAATGTATTATCCAACCTAAAAAATAAGACTTCAAGTGTTTTTGATAAGTATTCTGCTGCTCCAGTTAACATGATGCATTATATAGCAACATTAAAGTAGAAGGATACAAAATAATTTTATATATACAAGTATTGATCTTTTTAATAAATAAAAATATATAATATATATATATATATACCTTTTTAATTAATAAACCATTGCCTAAGATATCCATAACACTGGAATCCTCAGCTTCAGAGTCTTCTGTCTGTGTTGTGAGTTTGCTGTCCACTGCATCTTGGCTGCCACTAGTTAATGAGTCTGTTTTGCTGGGTATCTCATCAGGACTTGTGTCACCCACATCCTCTGAACCAAAGCCTGTGTCTTGGGATGTGGATGACGACAATGTTGATCTCAGGTCAGTGGGTACCTTGGATTTCTTTTCTGGCCAGATCAAATCAGGCATGCTATCACTATCTTCATTAGAATCCTCATCAGTTTTGTTTTTAAGTTCTTTTGGTGATGTATCTGAGCTTATGACAGTGTTTGCATCCTCGACAGTAGGGCTTTCTGGTGTGTCTTTTAAATGTTCTTTTGACAAGTCTTCAATGTCTGAAAAGTGAACTGATTCAACAATTTTCTGCTTTTCTCCTAAAACATTTGACTCATCATTTATAATGTCAGTTTCAAAAATATCCTTTGAAATGTTAAATTCCTGCACTGATGTTTCTTTTGCTTTCTGTGTTGTCTCAGACAAGCTTACATTTGTAAGAGTTTCCATTGTTTGTATTCAATACTGAAACAAAATGTTAATATTTAACATCTACATTAAATAAATATATAAGTATAAATTAATTTCCATTTTATCAATCTACCTAAAAGCTAAATCTAAAATTCTAGCAAGTTCTATAAAATTACATGATAATAATTATATAATTATAATAATAATAATAAATTTACAGTAATCTACATAAATCTAGATATTAGATCTATAATTAAGTTTAAGTCTTAATACATATCTCCACATTAGTCCATGTGATGTAGATCATAATAATAAAGTACAGTTATTGAGTTACTAGACAGTATGTTACATTGGTTAATATGTATGACTAAATGCATGACGCGTATGACGTAATCATCTTCTTTTTTGAGGTAACGTCTGTATTATATAAGATTACAGTACTGTACTGACATTGATTGACACTGAGCGGCAGTGAGTTGAGTGAGTCCATGATGATGAGACTCAGCAGTGAGAGATCTAATTAAGACTTAAGTCTAAATTGTCTCTAACTCTAGATCTACAATCTAGATTGAATTCTAGTCTAGATCTATAAACATAATAAATATATAGTTCTAGATCTAGACTCTATTACTATTGTCTCTATACGTCTATTCTATACTGACTATGATACTTATTATAATATTAGACTATAGTCACTATACTGTCACTATAGTAATTACTATACACTAATTATGACTAATACAGTAACTGAATACAGTACATACTGTCTATACTTTTTATACTAATCTAGATACTACTCTGTCTCTATTCTCTAATACTCTATACTTATCATGTAGAGAGTCTTACTACTCTTACTCAGTCTAGAGTAAAAGAGTTGATTTATCTTTATCTGTCGGAATCTGTCGCCAGTGTCAGACTGTCGAAGTAAATTCAGTGTCTGTTAATTTAATTATTATAATATTAAAGATCTAGATCTAGCTAGAGATAGATCTAATTATTATTAATTTTTTATTTAATTAATTAATTAAATCTAAAACCTGGGTTAACTGCGTGTCTATCCTTTCAAGTCCTTTGTCCTTTGCGTGGCGGCTTTGGGCCAAACTTTGGGGTTACTACTTCTTCTACTACAAAAATAAAGTAAAAGTAGATCTAGAGGTCTAGATCAGAATCTAGATCTATAACCTACATCATATCTAGATCTAAACAGTTTAATACCCAGTTTAATATTCATATATAAATCTAGATCTTGGTAAACTTAGGACCAGAGTAGCTATTCTAGATCTATGTCTTCTCTGCCTGAATATCTTAAAGACTTAATATGACTAGATCTATAGATTTAATGGATCTATCGTTTTCTATAAGGGGCATAATTCTCAGAACTTTCTAGCAAGGAGATGTCTATTGGTACGCAGTTGCAATAGAATAGTGGTAGACCTAGATAAAGTCAGTAGATGTAATCTAGTTCTATATGTTGACTAGCATTACCTTTCCCACCGGCTACTCCCGTTTATTAGTTTCCAGGCTATATATTGTTTATTTTGCCATGGACACCCCTCCCTTTTTTTCTTGATTGGACCGGCCCGTAAATTCAAGTATCATTTTTCTCCACCCCCTTCCAGCCTTTTTTTTTTTTTTTTTTTAAATTAAGTCTTATTTACACTATCTGACAGTTATGCTTTTCAGTTCTTGTTTGGAAATATTTGACAGGCTTTTTGATATGTTTGGCCTAAGCCTTATTTTTTCTAATTACAACCTGCAAATACTGATATAATACTTTGGCCGTATCCCCCCCCCCTCATTTTTTAGCGGCCCCCGAAAGGGGAAAAGACGCTATTAGTTTTGTGCGAATGTCTGTCCGTCCGTCCCGTTTAGATCTCGTAAACTAGAAAAGATATTGAAAATCCGACATCACAATATTTTAGACCATTCAAAGTTCTGATGCAAGGGCTACTTTTTTTTTTTCTGAAAGCCAAAAATCTAATTTTTAAAATCAGTTATGCAAGCAGTTTTTTAAAGAGAAAAAACTAATTAGTATGCATAATAAGTTAGACCTAATTTAAAATAAATAGTGATCTACATTTTTTCTTAACATTTTTATTATTGCGTTTTTTTGTTTTTTTTTTTTTTTTTTTTTAAAAGGTTTCGAATAAGAGATTGAGCCTTTTCAAAACAATTAAATCAATTATAAGACATCATAAGACATCAGTTAGGCCAGGGGAGGCGCGGTGGCTGAGGGGTAAAGCGGTTGGCTTCCGAACCGGGGGTCCCGGGTTCGAATCCTGGTGAAGACTGGGATTTTCAACTTTGGAATCTTTGGGCGCCTCTGAGTCCACTCAGCTCTAATGGGTACCTGACATTAGTTGGGGAAAAGTATAGGCGGTTGGTCGTTGTGCTGGCTACATGACACCCTCGCTAACCGTAGGCCACAAAAACAGATGAACTTTACATCATCTGCCCTATAGACCACAAGGTCTAAAAGGGGAACTAGTTAGGCCAGGTTCACATCTAACTTTACATTCACTTACACCTATCCTTTGATCTGCGGGACCGTTGGGGCACTACACAAGATCTGTTAACCTTCTTTCTCCATTCTTATCTCTCATTTGTCTTTGATATAATTTCATTCGGATGTTCTTTCTGAAAATATTGAAGCCTGCCTGGGTGGACCACTTCGGGGGCCAATTTTGAGTTTGTGTTTCCACACAAACTGTCTTTTGTAACCTTGTTTTTTCTGTTTTTAGTTCGTTTTTTTTTACAAAAAAATATATAACTCATTTTGTCTGTCTGTCTCATAAAAAGTTTGTACACGTTTTTTCTCCAATACCCAATCTTGAATCAGGCTGAAATTTCGCACAATTATTTCTTTTATCTGACAAAAAAAAGAATCAATTTTAAAAAAATTTAATTAACTATCACTAATTAATTATTAATTACTAATAATTAATAATAATAATAGTAATTAATTATTTTCTTTGGTATCTCGAACACGGAAAAGAAACTGTACTTGACTGATATGGTGGTATGAGCTGAATTAGTCCCCTTTATACTTTGTAGAGAGAAACGTCTGAAACTAACAATAGATAACTATAAAACCTTCTATTTTCATAAGCACTTCCCTGGCACAGTGGTTAGTATATTAACTTGAGGAGGCTTGGGGAGGCTTTAGCCCTCGAGTTCGAATTCAGGTCGTTCAACTTTTTTTTTTCAAATACATTTCTGTTTGACGATTAAATAATTTTAATTTGCATTGAGACATTTTAATAGGATCACTGACTTACAGTTGGACATACAGCTGAACATATAGTTGGTCATTGGGTCATACCGAAAAATCAAAGACATATTCACCACACGATTCCATTGTAACACTAAATAGTGCTACTAAAATATACACGGTCTATTCGTACAGATCACACCATGCTCCAAAATGATGGAAGCCAGCACAGGTTACTGCTTATTTCCGATGTACTAAGTCGATAAACTAGTCAACCGTGTCGTGCATAGTCCACGTCTTCCATTATATTATCCCATTAACCCTCGATGTACTAGTACGGCCTACAATTTCTTGTTCTTTAGAGTTGATCCGATAAAATCAATACTTTAAGGTGTGTGTTCTGTGAGGAGGAGTCATGGCCTTAGTTCATTAACTCTTTTTTTTTTCCACTTTATTTTCCAAAAGATACATTGCAAAAAAAAACAAAAAAAAAACTAATTTTATGGTATCACAACAACAAATGTAAAAACTTTGTTCAGAAATTGTTCATAGATCTTGCTTTCATTTGCTTGTCCTTTTTCCTGCCCTAGACGCATGAAAGTCTACATACAACCCACATGGGCTTACATCTCACACGAAATGCCTGATCTCCGAAGTTTTGAAGGTCAATGTCTTTATTTACTATTAAAGTTCAACAGTTCTGGGACACATACACACACACATACGTTTTTATGGATGGTGTGTTGTCAGTACTCAGTCATTCTGAAACTGTGGGGGTGGCTTGTGTATACAGTCTTGTAGTCGCAAATATAGGATCATTAGCGAGTAGTAAAAAAAAAATCCGTTTTTCATGTTCATTACAAGGTCGAAGATCCAAAATTATTCGTAGTTAATGATTTTGTTGGATCGTTTACCAGCTGACAGATCAGCCTGAAGTCCTATTGATCTGATGTTTTTATGTCCAACACCCAAAGCTGGGCTAATCAACAATGTTCCTGGACATCACGTTGCGAAGGCATAGTCAGGTAGAAATAAAGGCATAAGTAAGTAGGCCCTATATACGATTTATTTTATCATAATTTTGTTTTGTTTTTTTGAATATTTGGATAAATATAATTATATGTTATTACATATGCAATTGATTCGTTATTAGAGATATTGTGGGCCAGGGGTGGGCAAATTACGACCCGCGGGCCACATGCGGCCCGTCGGAGTGTTTTAAGCGGCTCGCGCACACTTACAGAAATCATGTGTGCACACAGTATACACATAAAAACTGCAAATATATTAAAATAATACCTAGATAAATTATTGAAACTATAAAAAGTTAAAAGTAAACGAGGATCAAACTAATTGGCTATTCATTGAACAGACGAAGTTTCAGACACAATCGCTGGTCAGTATTGATACAATGAAAGATTGTGTTAAGTGTTGGATATGCTTGCATAGGACTTGTTGTGGAGAGGCTATGTACTGGCAAGAGAAACTTACAAAATTGCTCCCCTTTCATAGATGCTAGCCAGCGGTGGCAACAAGTTCAGCTAAACACAGCCTTTGGGCAGAAGTTGCAAAGGGAAAAGATCGTCTCTCGAAATGTAAAATCACACACATTTGGGTATGCTTGGAACAAGATGGCATGTGTAGCTATTGTTAGAGCTCGATCTTTCATTGTATGAAATCATAGTTGTTGTTTTTTTTTAATAAAGAATATCCAACCATAAACTTTAAACAGGAAAGATTGTTCAAAGCTACATAAAATATTTATACTTTATTGGTTACAAAGATGTAATGATTGAACTTATCAGAACTAGGGGTCTTAACCAGAGGCAATCCCGAAAAGTACTTGAAGATTTTGAAATAAAATAGTCCAATGTATCCGCTGGCTTAGCATGGGCAAGGTTATGAGAAGAATAGAAAAATCTCAATGAAGAAATTGTTATGTTCCTTTATGGACATTGACAGTGAGCTTGTTACTAATATTTCTAATTAAGAGTGGAAGACATATTTCATTATTTTCTCACAAATAATATTATAATAGGTGGTTTGCATAGGAAATGTAAGTGCATGTTTAATATTTTCAAACAACCTTTCCCATTTCTCCAGAGAAACAGGCTTGTAATTTTCCTTTGCTGACAGGTGAAACATTTTGTAGTGAAATAGTTTAAAATGCAACAATTATTTAGATTCCTTAATTATGGAATTCATGAAAGCAAATTTTAAGACGTCAAGAACCAGTTTTTAATATCATCAGCTCACCAATTAGCGCAGAAGCTGATTCAGCTCCAGAGAACATAACTCCAACCAAGCAAATTATGACCTGAAAGAGAAGTTCCAGTCAGAACTTCCAATGGAGCTTGATAGCTTCCAGAAGCTGTAGTTCAGCACTTTAAAAAAACTTGCCACTAAATGTTTACGTTTTTTGGGTACACATACATCTATGAACAAACATTTCTTTTTGTGAAAACTAAACAAGTGTAACCACACACACATACACACATATATATATATATATAATAAATATTTCATAAATTCATATATATATATATATATATATATATATATATATATATATATATATATATATATATATATATATATATATGTGTGTGTGTGTGTGTGTGTATGCTTTCATAAATTCATATTATTCATATATATATATATATATATATATATATATATATATATATATATATATATATATATATATATGCGGCCCCATTCCCAAAATTTGTTTAATGCGGCCCTCGATACAAAAAAGTTGCCCACCCCTGTTGTAGGCGATGAAAAATATAAATAAAAAATATATATTTAGGAAAATGCCCAATGTAAGTCAAAGATAGTTATTCACGCACATCCAACCATGGAACTATTCAATGATCCAACCATGGAACTATTTAATGATTCAACCATGGAACTATTTAATGATCCAACCATGGAACTATTTAATGATCCAACCATGGAACTATTTAATGATTCAACCATGGAACTATTTAATGATCCAACCATGGAACTATTTAATGATCCAACCATGGAACTATTTAATGATCCAACCATGGAACTATTCAATGATCCAACCATGGAACTATTTAATGATCCAACCATGGAACTATTTAATGATCCAACCATGGAACTATTTAATGATCCAACCATGGAACTATTCAATGATTCAACCATGGAACTATTCAATGATTAAACCATGGAACTATTTAATGATCCAACCATGGAATTATTTAATGATCCAACCATGGAACTATTCAATGATCCAACCATGGAACTATTTAATGATCCAACCATGGAACTATTCAATGATCCAACCATGGAACTATTTAATGATCCAACCATGGAACTATTTAATGATCCAACCATGGAACTATTTAATGATCCAACCATGGAACTATTCAATGATTCAACCATGGAACTATTCAATGATTAAACCATGGAACTATTTAATGATTCAACCATGGAACTATTTAATGATCCAACCATGGAACTATTTAATGATCCAACCATGGAACTATTTAATGATCCAACCATGGAACTATTTAATGATCCAACCATGGAACTATTTAATGATCCAACCATGGAACTATTTAATGATCCAACCATGGAACTATTCAATGATTAAACCATGGAACTATTTAATGATCCAACCATGGAACTATTTAATGATCCAACCATGGAACTATTTAATGATCCAACCATGGAACTATTTAATGATCCAACCATGGAACTATTTAATGATCCAACCATGGAACTATTCAATGATCCAACCATGGAACTATTTAATGATCCAACCATGGAACTATTTAATGATTCAACCATGGAACTATTTAATGATCCAACCATGGAACTATTTAATGATCCAACCATGGAACTATTTAATGATCCAACATTGTAAGAAATGTAAACAAAAATGCAAGTGTTTGCAAAAATTATGTGCAATAAAAAAGAAGCAAAATTTTTTTTTTAATTTTAAGAAACAAAAGTTTATATAAGAGGAAAAATGCACATTTACAGCAATATGCTCTCTATACTACAATATTTATTTCCCTTTTTTTCTCTCCACTTCCCACTCTTGGTTAAAACTTTTCACAATAATTCAATGTCGATGACACATTTGTGGAGAGGAAAAAAAAACGTATGAACGAATCCTGACAGAAAGTCAAAGTCAGTTCATTTAAGCTTTGTAATTTAAAAAAAAAAGTGGATGGATGATGAAGAGACCTCCGAATTTTTTTTTACACAATTTTCAATGAAAAAAAAATGGATGGGGGATATTTATAGAATCACCGTAACCAAGGTGCAAAGTTTTCAATGGCCCAATATTTCAGTTATTCTGTATGTATTCTCTTTTAAAAAATGTACTTCCCGTTTAGAGTTGAATGAGCTCTGGGATTTTTTGCAATAACTTCCCAGGATTCGAACACATGACCTCCGGGTCAGCTGCTTGGAGCTTAACCCACCTTTCATAACACCAACGACATCGCCTTGCGTCAGTTTTTCAACATTCACTTTTGTCAGCTACTGCATATCGTTATCTGCCCCCCCCTCTCTCTCTCTCTCTCTCTCTCTCTCTCTCTCGCCTTGTTCTCCTTAATGTATACATACATATAGAAAACCTAAATTGATACATGCTTAAGTTATACATAATTTTCACATAAACCATTTTCCACAGTAGTGTCTGTATGCGCTCTAACAGGCAACCTGGACCAATTCTTCATAGAAAGATAGGTTGAGTAATGCAGGCATACATATGTCCCTATGTCCTTACAATGATAATCGTACCCACACCCATTCAAACACACCACATGCAAAGCAATTAATTAATTGTGCTGTGACGAGCGTTTGCCCCGCTACATTCTACGATGACAAAATGAAGATTTACCCTAACCAGGCCAGCAACACTAGGAAAAGGGGGGAGGCGAGACAGGGGAAGGGAACAGACTGTGGTCGCTTTGTATCATTCAAGTGGTTCTCTCGAATTCCAGACGATTGATTGATTTGGAAAGGCACCGTACCGCCATACAGCGCGACAGGTCCATGAATAGGCTTAACAAACAGAACCAGTAAATAGATTTCTAGCCACGAAATGAACATTTTTTCTTAGTGTCTCTGAATGCAGACCGTTATCCAAGCTACACTGTTAATTGTAAGCATGAAATCAGCTCTCGATATGAGCCGTGTGGTCTGTTTAAAATAAACAAAGATTTATAACTTGATCTGAAATGTTGAAACGGGTGACTCTGAATCAAAAGAAAAAAAAATATCATAGCCTGCAATCCATAGATCTATATGCATATATTGAAAGGACAAGGGAAAAAAGTTAAACCAAATCAATCTAGGAGAGAGCCAATGGATTATGTGTACGGGCAATGTCTGTATATAACAACGTGACACTTTTGTTTGTGCCTATCTGTGTGGCGTCTGTGCCGTTATTTCTGACTAAAACATTGAATGAAGTGGTAAGCTCTAAAGTAGTTCAACTTCTGATACCTTTATGTTCGTTGTATGGGTTTGTTTTCTACGTTTTAATACGGTTTTATAATATTTTATATATGTGTATACTGATATATATTTTTATAGTTAAAACATGTTTATTTCATCAGTTAGGCTATCTTGATGAATAAAGGCGTTTTAAAATCTGTATGAGACTTCGACATTGTTTTTATTTCATAAATATTTTCAGAATAAATATATTTATTAAACCTTGAAGTCCATGCACAGATTATACGCCAGTTTTTTTTTATTAGGACCTAAGGTTTATCTACATTCTACATTATATATTTAGTTTTAAGCATAGTCAATGGTTTAAGTGGGTTTAGAATTTTATTTTCAAAATACACTTTGTTTTTATTTTGGACCAGAAGTTTATTTACAAAATATATTTAGTTTTAATTTGGGACTAGAAGTTTATTTACAAAATATACTTTGTTTTTATTTGGGACTAAAAATGTATTTACTTTATATGTCGCAGTTTTTATCTGGAATATGGTTCTTTGTAGACAAAGATATAAAGGTTTCTTTTTTTTTTCAAGACCTTAATTAACAATAACTGTTGTGTACTGTACTAACAATCAAATCACTTCACTGACTTAATCCTTTTGACTCCCAGTGGAGCTTATGGTCGCAACAGCCTACTTCGCTAACGGACTCTGTTCTGAGCAATTCCCCTCAGTTGGGTCCATGCTCAGCTTTCCACCTTTGCTTCTTTCTCTACCTATCCTCCCTATGTTTGCTTTGGTCTCCCAGCCTTTCTCTTTCCCTTGTATGTATATACTGAGATCCTCGCGAGAACGATCCTCCCCAGCATCTTTACAGTCTTCAGGCAACGCCGCCTGCGCTGGCTCGGACATATTCGTCGGATGGAGAACAATCGCATCTCGAAAATCATTCTTGCGTCTGGTTCAATAAAAACTGGTCGCCCCCACTTCCGTTACGTGAATGTGATACAACGGGATTTAAAATCAGCGCTGTTTTCATTAGTCTTAGTTTGAGATGTTCTTTATTAGTGACGCAAGCATTTGTTGGTGAATGCCTGGAGCTTGTTTGGATTGTTATTTGTTATTCTACAAGTACAAAATAGGCTACTGTTTGCACCTTTGTGTTGAAAATTTGGCTTTTATTGTTGCTTCTGACCGCCAGATCGGCCGTAGGATGTTAAAAGAATCACTAATCATGTTGATCCGATTTTAGACATCTGCATAAGCATTTCTTTTTGTTTCGATTTTTTTTTTCTTTTTAGTTTTTGATGTTCTGTGTCTAATATTTTATTGTCATTTATTTCAGGGGAACTTATGGCGATGCTTCCTTTGTAATGGATCGATTCTGAGTTGTCAATGGCGTCCTACTGGAGATCACCTTACAACAAACCAAATCTAACTAGCAAAAAACAAGACAGCAACCTACCAGCTCATTCTGATTACGAAGATTACAGTAGGATGACTAACATAGAGAACGTGGCGAGATTTCATTGGCTGGGTTATGGTGCAACGTACTCAGCATACAGAACTACACACTCCGCCATCACTAGGCAGAGCAGCTCTCAGATTAAAGGGATTCTCAAATCACCAAGTGAGCAAGATGTGAATGACTATGAAAAGATGAGCCTGTACTCAACTTCGAACCTTTCCAGTTTGGGAACCTCGGCGCATTCTAAAAAGGACAAGAAGAAAGTAACTTTCGTCGAAAAGAGTTCGGAAGATGATGATTCCCCCTCAGGTGTCTCAAACCTTCAAGAGACGAACATCTCCTCCACGTACCAGCCTAAGCTAAAGTTGAGCCAGACTCTGGATGAATCCACTAAATACAATCTCAAGAAACTATTAGGACATTACAGTGCCACTAACTGGCCGAGTGTTCGTGGAAAGGTAACACTAGTTAAGAGTCCAGCCCAGAGTCCATCGAATACCAATGGTCAATGTAGACATAGTGCTCACTTAAAGTGTTCTTGGTGTTTCAAGAAAAACTCAGAAGATAAAACCAACAAAGAATTACTTGGCGACTGGCCAGTAACTAATGATTCTAATAGCGCGAAAAATGACACGGAACATAGTGAAATATCTCCAACGTATAAAAACTCAAACATTAGTGTCAATGATCCGAACGCTTCAGGGCTTCGGGATGCTGAGTCACCAGTAAAAACCTCGGAACAAGGTTTTTATCAAACCCCGCAAGCTTATAGGCCGTGGTCTAAGACATTGGCCTATTTACCACATAGAAAAAGCTCTTTTACATTTCAAAACGATAATTCCAACCAATCAACCCAGGATTCTCCAGCATCACCACCACAACAGAGCTTTGAAGTTTTATCTAAACTGACCGTCACAACGGATGGTAAAATTAGGCCCGTCAAGACAGACCCCGCAGAAAACATTCATTTATTACACAAGATTGCCAATTATCCGAGAACTGAAAGCTACGTAGTTCATAGCTTTAAACTGAACCAGAATAAACCATCCACAAAAGTTGTCAACAAAGGAATAACTACTGAACTGCCCAAAGATTTGCTGTTTCCAAAATTTACTTTTACAAAACAATGGACATTTCCAAAATCAAGAGAGAACGAAGATCAGACTGTGAGTGTAACAATGGTATCTAACACTTCCACGACCAATGTATGATTGAAAACATTTGGATACCGGTACATTGCTACTTCCCAGAAGTTTGGATTGAAACTGTGCATCGTGTTTGCATCTAAATCTTACAGTATTTTGTTTCATGTTAAAAGGTTTCTTAAACACTAGCTGGATGCTGGGGTTAAAGGTTTGGTATGCTTTAATAATGAACCAGCAATTAATTAAACAATAATAATGTCTGAAACCGTATTAAACACTGCATACTTGCTAATATCAAGTCAATTACATTATGTCAACCTGTGATTTTAAATATCTAGCGATGGTACCAAGTTAAACCAATATAAAATAAATGCTTGTTAAATCAATTCTTTGGGTCAGATTGCAATGGTGTTCATTAGTTATATTTGTCATAACATGTTTTTTTTTTCATTTAAATTGAGAATTACTGTATGATTTTCACTATGCATGAAATCTTAAAAAGATAAATAAAAGATATTATTATAATATAATTTCTTTCTTTTTTATGAATAATTTAAACACTATGTGGCCCAAAAGCAAGTGGTTAGTAAAGGGGGACAAACACTTCGCTTTTCCATTGCTTGTTGTCTTGATTGCCGGAATATTTTTCTTGTTTAACTCTTACTGTGCCATTAACTCACACAATCCTATACTCTTAAGCGAGCAATTCTTGTATGTATGTATATATATATATATATATATATATATATATATATATATATATATATATATATAAATTTTATTTCGAAAACGGCTCTAACGATTTTCTTTAAAATTTCACGGTATGTGCATAATAGTGAGAAAAAAATTATCAACTCATTGGCCACATGGAGAAAACTCGAAGTCGACCGTTATATCGGTTTCAAAATGGCTCATTATCGAAAAATTAATTTTGGCTAGAATGTTTTATGAATGAAATTTTCTATATGACGTCAATGGGAAAAAAACTTGACACCGCTTACGTCACTAGGCTCACAGCAGTACACGAAGACATTTCTTCGCAAACAAGAAAAAGTTTTAATGATTCAATTGGCGTAATTAAACATTTGCGCACCATCTTATTGTACATTGATCCATTACTAAACTATAGAAGAAAATAATGAAATTAAATATCTTTGTGTATGATTAGTTATTGTGTTTTAAAGGCTTTATAAATTGTTTACACTTTAATTGAGAGCACCCGTAGGTAGCTTTTACTTTGTTATTATTTTGCTGGTGAATTATTGCAATGTGTTTAAGCTTCGAAGTCTACTGTCCCATACCAAAGCATAGGAAATGGTCATAACACAGCTTATCTATGCCTTACTTGCACAACCAGGACTGGCCCTAACATTTGAGGGGCCCTATGTGAAATGGATTGCGCGCGGACCAGTAAGGGTATGGATAAGGATAATAAGTGAAAAAAAAATTTGAATTAGAAAATAAATTCGTATTTGCATTACATTTTTGTTAAATGAACGCTGACGATGCCGTTTTTTATATCACGGGTAGGACTGGCGTTTACCATATTGATTGACACCCCAAAATGACAATTTTGTCTTTTTAAGGACATTTTTATGAAGTTCAGGAGATTTCCAGAAGCTCCTTGAAAACAAGGAGACCACGGGAACCATATTATAAATTATAATGGTTTAATTTAATAATTTACACCTAGAATTAGCGCGGGGCTTTTGAATCTTAGGGGTCCACTGCGGCAGCATAGGCCTAAGGCATGCCCTGATGATATCCAGCTCGCGAATTTTCATCACGATGCTGCTTTTTTTGGTTAACCTCTAAACCTCTGTAAAACTGAAGTCATGTTCCAGAAGTCACCCAATAAAATCTACTCAGCCCCAAAGATCAGCGCAAATAGGCATTCCTTAACGTGGTAGACTACTTCACATATCTGTGAACCATAGTATCAAATGACGCATTGCTTTAAACTACTTTAAAGGGAGGTTGATATGTGATCAGGGTAAGTCGTGCTTTTGGACGCCTCCAAGCGAGAGTGTGGCGAAATAAATCGCTCCGCCTGTCTACAAAAATCAGTGTCAACCAGTGATTCTCTCAACCCCTCTATGTGGATCTGAGATATGAGTACTTTATAGAAAGCAGCTAAGACTTCTTGAACGACTTCACCAAAGACCGCAATACAACCATCGATATTCTTGCAAAATGGTATGAACTTCTTATAATCCGACAGTCACGCATTGCAGGGCACTTATTCGTATGGGGGACGAACATATTTTTGGCAATGTTTTATTTTTAGTAAGCTGAAAGGTTGTCAAAGTAACAGAGATGCCTCACAATAACGCTTCTTTAGAATACTAACGCGATGTTTTTAACTCTTAGGAAAAAATGCGCGATTTTACTTTGTTACTAGGTGCACGTTTTACACTATAACGTAGTGATTTTGCATTACTTGATGATTCTTACTAAAGCCATAATAATAAGGCTTGTCTTCGAGTGCGAAGATTAGTGAGGAATGCAGTATTTCCCGCCCCAGTTGTGACCTACATATTTTACCACAACCAGGGCAAGCATAACCATTGTCCGCAGGTGGTCGATTTAGATTTTCTTTTCGCCGTCTGCGTTTGTCCTCGGCAGCAGATTTTCTTTTGGTCTCAAATGTGTATCCCGCGGCCTTCGTGAGTGACCTCCGGCTGTTTCGTTCGGAGGCCGCATAGAACCAGGTGCTCTCTTCTATGTCAGCCAAGGAAAGCTGACGCCTAAGCTGGTCTTTAAAGCGTTTCCGTGGGGCACCTCTGTTACGTCGACCACCTTTTAGCTCACCAAAAAAAAGACTGCCATTGGCATACGTTCGTCTCCCATACGGGATACGTGCCCTACCCAGTGCAACTGTGGGACCATAAGAAGTTCCTCTATACTGTCCATACCTGCGTTGGCAAGGACATCGATGTTTGTAGTGCGGTCCTGCTACCGTATGTCCATGATGGAGCGCAAGCATCTTTGGTGAAAGCACTCAAGAAGTCTTAGTTGTTTTCTGTAAAGTGTCAATGTCTCAGAGCCATAATGAATATATTAATTGCAATATTAAATGTCAGAAAGTAACCATTTTAGAAGTTACACTGTAAAGACTCTTCCAAGCCTATAATAGCCCAATAGTTTTACGCGAAAGAAGCAATGTAAAACGTTAAGACTTGAGCTGTAGTTTTCTATAGGCCTACTGTTGGGGGGACTTTCTATTCTAATCGCCATGTACAATTACATTGAGAACTGACAGAACGAAAAAGAAACTCTTCGGATTGATAGTCTTTACCCGATCGTTCATTTTCGTAATTACAAAAATTATCCCAAAATGACTTCGGGTATATATCCTTCCTTAACAAATTATTCATCCGAGCGAGGCTCGGTCACCTGATATTGTAACTAATCGTTTCTATGTCAAACGTAAGGGTTCAATACATTCAATGACGTCATATCCATTAAACTTTTGTTGTTGATGAAATGCTTTTTTTTTTTTTAAAGTTTTTTGAAGTTCATACCATGAGAAGTTAAAAAAACAATTAATTCAAAATAGATCAGGCCTGTCAAAGTTGAACACTATTAGAAAAACAGTTACGTTGCCACGTTGACAACCAATGGAAAAAATGGTTTGGGAATATAGTTAAAAGTGTTGACATTCTGTGCCTGGAGTTTTTTGTTAAGTTACAGACTGATATCTGCATCTTCTCGCGACAACCTCTGATAAAAGTGGAATAATCGAGCAAAACAAGCAAAGTATTTTTTTTAAATCCTTAAAACTTATCTAATAGTTATTTCCTTTTTTTAAATATCAAACAAAATAATTGACTAATTGATTCGTTTTTTTTTTTATTTATAGGCTACATGTTTTGTTAGGTACAGTAAATAATTGTGTAAAGTTTCAACTTGATCCGAGAATGGGTGTGGGAGAAATAACGTCTTCAACCTTTTCACCAGACAGACAGAGTTGACCAAAGCTTTGTAAAAAAAAAGATTAATGGTTCATTCCAGGCTTTGTTCTAATTCTTTCTTTGTTTTGTTTTTACTTATGTCAGTATTTTATGCCTAGCTGATAAATTAAAACTGGCTTAAAGAATTCTAGGAAGACAGCAACTCAAAAACGTCACAAGGAAAAAGAATTACTTCATTTTATAAAATTAAAAATACATTTTAAAACAGAACTAAATGTATGTCACTTCATACAATCATATGTCAGTATGAATGTTATATAACAAACACGGTATAGATCAAAGCATTCCTGCTTAGGCACTTGTTACAAATGGCTAAAAGTATAAAAACAATTACATTATAATGAACTTGACATTTTAAATAAATTATGCCAAATGTACATTAGTATTCATAAACTATTAAAGCTATTTGTCTATTAGCTACTTTGGCTTATCTATCTACGTCAATAAATTGATTAAGCATATGCAGCAAATATATATTAATTTAGTTAGCTTGATCCAACTTTTGTAATTATTGGAAGTATTGAGTCCATATTGATTCGTTACCTTTATAAAGACAGACTAAACAGAACAGACAAAACCAAATAAAAGAAATTTTAATATCACATGATTAACTACGTTGTTAAAAAAAGTAAATGTCTACATCTATTTAGACTGTCTTTGGCTATTTAACACAGACATGCTCTTTATATAGTATAATAGTATCTCTGACCGTGACACAGTAATAGGGGAAAGTCTCGAGTAAACAAGAAGAAATCTACATGACGAGAGTGTGTAACAATGTAGTCTCTCATCGTATGTGTTGGTTTAATCGTTTGTTTATTTTCTACCTGCGTTAGAGAGATGGTTTATGTTCCTATATAAATCTATATCTTTTCATATGGAGTTCTGTTTTGTTTTCGATTGTCACATAAAGACAGGGAGTGTAGCAAGCTATAATCCGCAGTTGGGTGTAACATTATCTATTAACAAGTATATGTATACCATACCACATAACTAATTCAATCTTGGAAGTAAACGTTTTTGGCACCTAGCGTTAAAATAATTTGCATCTTCATTCGATGGTACACTCTCCTCTTCAAACTGAATTTTGTTCTAATGTTTATGTCTACTGAAAACAATCTCCTATCTCGGAATTCTTCTTAAATATTCGACTAGAATTCAAAACACAAAGCCATATTTTATGTAAGTGTTTTATGGATTTAGACCAATTGGCCCCCTTCCTTTTAGCATGATCACATTCGTATGCGCTGTGTAGTAACTACGCAATGGCTATTCTCCATTATTTTTACCCAAAAGAGGCCTAAAGAATGCTAAAAACAGAGGAAATCGCAACCTAAAGATTTACATGGACAAAATATCGCTATCAAACAGATCTAGATCTACATCATCTCTCCAAAAGTGGTCAAGTGTACAAGGCTGACGATGTTTGTCCACCACTTCAAATACAAAGTGTATTTACCTACATCACGGCCAAGCCAAGATTTTGTTAACTTCAACTATTAATGTTACACAGGCCGTAATCATTGTGTCCTCATTTTATTTAGCACTTCTCCCGGTCTTTCTTTTCTACAATTGTTGTATAACATTTGTATATCCAAGTCTCATGCTTTACTTTTAGGCGACATTATTTCCTTCTAGTGCCTACACTTCTATCCTCATGTGAGCCTGGCGAATCTGCACCTCTAGCAAATGTGTCTACAGTTCAAGTTCAAGGTATTTAAGTGTAACATTACCAAAACCAAACATTCCTTACCCACAAAGAGGATGAGAATAAGATACTTAGGTTCTAGTTTTACAACTACGTGACATTAAAATTGACATATAAAAGTCATGTTCATTGATATATAAACAATATGATAAATACTCAGAATGAAAAATGTAGGTCTATACATATCACAGACAAAAGACACATCTCGTGTGCTATAAAGAATATCAGTCACTAGCATAATATTACAAAATACTTATTATATAATATTATAAATTCTTATAATCATCATTCATACATGCAAAGCTGCTTCCTCTTCTTTTTATTATTATAATTATTTTTGTTAAAATCTATTATAGAAAGCGGAATATGGGAGATATGAGCCTCTGTTGCGATAACCCAAGGAACCATGAGGATAAAAACCCCAGACTCGATAATAACGGAGACGAGACTCTAGACTAGGAAACTGGCGTTCATAAATCGGCTCATAATCTTCTTCCGGGTCATTTTCTCCACTGTAGTGGTAGTGCAGGTTGTCCAGGGAGGGATACTTAGTGATTGTTGGTTTAAAGCCTGACAACTTGTGGCGTGCAGTGACCAGAACGTTATGGGCTGCGGTCAACGGCTCTGCGATGATGTTGTGGTCAGTGAGGTCTACTCCTTCTGTTCTTAAGGTCTCCGCTGGTGAGCGACTAGCGTCACTTGCCTCTGTGAAACCTAGGGATTGAAGGGTTGAGAGCTTAAAAAGAACAACTCATGTTGAAATGAGTTTTAACTACATAGTAGGCAAACAGTATTTACATCTTAGAAAATGATTATTATAAAACAATGAAATTTCTTCATAATTGCCCTAAGAGTTGAGTCTAAGTCTTTTGGAACTCTTGGCTCACTGAAACTCACTTCCGTCTGCCTGTCTGAAACATAATTTCTGTCTGGGAAAAATCATCCCTTACCTATGGCTCGTATCCCAAGACGCTGGGGTTAGAAGCGAGGCCAAAGGCCGAGCACACCGAGGAAACTTCCCTATATTAATTTTCCTGTACCACATCAGCCACGCAGGTGTTAGCCATAAAAACGACCCTTCGAGGAACTGTGTGTGGATAGTGACATGTTTATTAGGGCTTTCTTCCATCCCCGCCAGTGCAATGAACTCGGCCCTTATGCACCCAACGGGGGTTCTGTTTTGCTTCTCTATTGGTCTAATCATCTCCCCCAACGACTGTTTCCACCCGAGCTCCACATTGAGGCTGAGAAGCATTGCCCGGGAAACAATGAATTTTAAGAAGTTGAATATTACATTGAGAGTTCTTAAAAGTAAATGGTACCGCAAGATTCTTATAGAGTTGGAAAACAAGTTTTAGCAAGTAGCCTAGATGTAGTTTTATCAACATGTTATAGATATTTAAATAAGCTCTTAAAAATTCCAAATTGACGAAAGCTGAGATAATGTGTACACAATGTACTAAAGGTGAGATATAAGTTTGACATAGTCTCCGTAGTACTTTTCAGGAGATACGCTAAACTTAAAGGAAACGACTATGAACCAAACCTTTGTGGCGACTTGAGATCAGCAAACGACTCCATTGCTAGCAAGGCATAGAAAGCAAACCTTTTATTCTATTACTAATCCTAGTGGAATTGCCGGTAAATGTTTCTTTATGTGTGACACAGACATACAGTTTCAATGTACACATCTAAATAGCAAAGATAACGGGCCAGTGGAGATTTCTAGAACATGCTCGTGAGAGTTAATCACACAATGAAATGGGAAAGAAAAAGAAAAGAAAAACAAACCTACCAGAATCTACAGTCTTGTCCTTTGTAGAGAAAGCAGACGACAGGCGAGTTTCTGAGTTTCCACTGGGCGTGTCAGAGTGAGCAGACGAGAATGTGCTGTATTTTCTGTAGCTGTCTTCGCCTGTTCTGTATTTATAGGAAAGAAGTTCATCTCGAAGCTTGGAGCACAATTTGAGAGCACTTTTAGCTATGGCCTGAGGTGGAAGAATGTCCTCATCTAGCGCTTTTTGGAGACATGCTTCTGACAATAAGTTGGCATCAATTAAAGATGTTAACTCTTTTCTTTGATCTGAACTCAAATTGTCCTTCTCTGTTCAAATATAGTAATTAAATCGATAAGATTATATTCTTTGAATATTGAATTAGTAATATAAATAATAATTCTAATTTTTTCAGTTTTGAGCCAAACAAATGTTGAGGACGAACCTGTCTGAAGGACATTCTGCAGCATGTGAAACAAAGAGTCGTGAGATGTCCGTGGTGACTTTGTAGTGGCTGAAACTAAAAGTCGAAATGTATCAGACGTCAAAACACCCTGTGAAGAAAAACAATTATTTACGTTTATCAATCATTTAGGGATTTCCACACTAAAAATTTATTGCAGTAATCTGCTCCTAGTTTGCACTGCGATTTTTAAATACCCGTTTAAATTGTTTAAACAATGAATACAGTAAGAGAGAAAAAGGAGAGAACTCAAGCTGTATGAATGTGACGGCTACAAAAAACAACTTGTAGAAAAACGTAAAGAGCAGGAAGATTGGGAGAAAGTCTAAAGTATTACAATTTACTTGAAGGAGCTTAGACATTTGATTCTACAGAGCTGAAAAGTGCCAGAAATAAATAGTCTATGGCCTAATTCGCCTCTCATTGTGTCCATATTCTGTGCACCGGATACACCAAAACGTTTGCTATTTATAGATTTACCTCCAGGTATGAAAACCTCCAATATACACAAGTGACTTAATCGCCTTAGTCAGTAATATGTGTGTGTGTGTGTGTGTGTTAACTTTAAACGATTTTATCGTTAATATGAAAGTAAAAAAAAAATAGTTCATTAATTTCTTTTTTCTTATTTACTATTTTTAAATAGGTTTAATTATAAGAAATACTTTGTTTTGTTTGTTTTTTTTTTTTCTCTTTTTTTAAAACGCTCATATTTTACCTAACGTGGCCTTCGCATGATATAGGCATGTGTAAGGGGAGATAATCTATATCAAATATAAAATATGACAATAATACTGAGTTGTTCCCTAACGGTCTCAGGTTCCTATACTCTAGTTTTTACCGGCCCTACATTGAAACTCTCTCTCTCTCTCTCTCTCTCTCTCTCTCTCCGAAACAAATCTTGTTGAACTTAGCTTAAAAATATATTTATATATTTAGGTCTGCCATTTCTTCTCTATCATCACTACATTTACTAACCTTTTTTTTTGTAAACCCGAAAGCAATATGTAGGCCTACTTTCACAGTAAGTTATTGTTTTTAGCCTTTGAAATATTCAATTCAATAGGCTTCTGTTTATGAATGGAACTGAACCTTATATAGTCCTACTTGAGAAGAAGACAGTTTTTGTGGCTAGCCTTCCCCATCAGTGCCTGAGCATATTTTTCTCTGCAGTAATAGTCAGTACCATCAGCCTGTCTTCGTCTTGTCCAATATAAATAATTTCTAGTCATATCAGACAATACAATAGATAGATAGATAGATAGATAGATAGATAGATAGATAGATAGATAGATAGATAGATAGATAGATAGATAGATAGATAGATAGATAGATAGATAGATAGATAGATAGATAGATAGATAGATAGATAGATAGATAGATAGATAGATAGATAGATAGATAGATAGATAGATAGATAGATAGATAGATAGATAGATAGATAGATAGATAGATAGATAGATAGATAGATAGATAGATAGATAGATAGATAGATAGATAGATAGATAGATAGATAGATAGATAGATAGATAGATAGATAGATAGATAGATAGATAGATAGATAGATAGATAGATAGATAGATAGATAGATAGATAGATAGATAGATAGATAGATAGATAGATAGATAGATAGATAGATAGATAGATAGATAGATAGATAGATAGATAGATAGATAGATAGATAGATAGATAGATAGATAGATAGATAGATAGATAGATAGATAGATAGATAGATAGATAGATAGATAGATAGATAGATAGATAGATAGATAGATAGATAGATAGATAGATAGATAGATAGATAGATAGATAGATAGATAGATAGATAGATAGATAGATAGATAGATAGATAGATAGATAGATAGAAGTTTACCTTAGAATTCATATGACTCATGTAAGAGTCAACTAATTTACAAGTCAGCTCACTGTGTTGAACAGTTTTCTTGCCCTCGGTGTTTGAACTCTGAACTATGTCGTGGAGAACGGCAGGGGAGATAAGGTAGAGATCGTCGGGGTCTAATTTGTACATTAGCTCCCCTGCCAGTCGTACCAACATGTCTCTACATTGACAGCTGCGAGTTATGCCAAGACGAAGAACCTGGGAAACAGCGTAACATTTCACATGAAAAACAATGACGGCTAACACACATGCTTACATATAGTATTAAACAACATTGCTTTTCATTTAGATATGTACATAGAATCTATTTACTCTGAAATTTAAAAGTAGTGAAGCTATTTGACTCAGTTTATCAGATCTATGATATACAAAATATATTCTACTAGCTGATACCCGTGTGACACTACGGTTTAAATAATTAGTATATATGTTTATTTTGCCCGGAATACTCTTGAACCCATCAATAAAACGACCCGCATTACAACGCTCCCCTACCACCAACACAATTTTCTAGCCCTCAAATTCTTTTTTTTCTCTTTCATCCTACAAACGAAGGGCCCCAACACTCTTTTACACAGTATGCACAAACACTTATTAAGCCCATCAGTTTGACCTTTGTATATTCTAATGTAACGGTTATGTGTACCAGTGCTAGGCTACTGTTGAAATAGTTGTGGTGTGTATCGCCTTAAACACTTCAATAAAACGGTCCTACGACACTAGCCCACAGCTAACACAATTTTAGAGCCCTCAAATTCCCCTCTATAACCTTTATTTTTTGTCTCTTTCATCCTTCAAACGAACGGCTCGCCAACCTCTACAAACATTTCTTAGGCCCATCAGTTGTAGTCTGCATTAAAATGCCACCAAATACATACACACTATTTTTAATGAATCGCCCGCCCCGTAACACAATACACTTCTTCCCCCTTGTATATTCAGTGGAACAGCCAGTATTTCAATATTATCTCTTAGTCCACTACCAGTTTTTACTTTGTCAGTCATAGGTCTAGTGTTAGGATACATAGTTAATAAATCTAGGGAAATAATTTGAATATAGTAATCTCGGAACTATAAGGGTAGATAGAAAAAGACCGGAAATACGAGAACCTTAGAGACGCTAGAGCGGCTAGAAGTAACAATAAGGACGCTTAGTAAAGAGAACTCTACACAGGGCCGGTCTTCGGCCACTGCAACCTATGCGGCCGCAGTGGCCCTGCACTTTCATAGGGCCAGCGCGAATTGTAGGTGTAAATTATTAAATTAAACCATTCTAACTTATTAAAGGAAATCCTGAAATTCTCCTGAAATTGCAAAATGTACGAAAAAGTCATGAAAATCTCCTGAAATTATTAAAATCTTCTGAAAACTCAAACAAATCTCCTTAAAAACAGACAAAATTGTCATTTCGGTGTGTCATTCAATATAGAAAACGCCAATCCTACTCGCGATTAAAAAAAAGGCATTGTCAGCTTTCATGTAATAAAAATGTAATAATAAGGCGAACCATGGCGAACTTTAACCAAAACAAAAAGTTCAAATACTTAATTTACTTTAATAGTCACTGGCATACAAAATATAGATCTAAATCTATCTCGACCTCTTTAAAAAAAAGAAAACAAAGCGATATTTTGCTTGTCGATAGTAAATCTAAAAGTCAGGTCTGAATGTTTATCGGCTTTTTTTTTTATAGAAAACGACTGTCTACTGTAGATGACTCGTAAAGTTAATTTGACAGTGAATAAAATGCAAAGACGAATTTATTTTCTAATTCAAAATCTTAATTTATTTTCACCTATTTATCCTTATCCCTACCCAGACTAGGCCCCGCACTATCCGTTTCGCATAGGACCCGCAATCTGTAGGACCGGCCCTAACTCCACGACAGTTGTAAATGTAAATACATGTTCAAAAGGTTGATTAAAGAGTTATCAAGCTATATGAAGAGCGTCTGAGAAGCCGAACAGTTGTGCGGACTCGCGTGTGATTGGAGTACAACACTAGATCTAGAGAGGTACTTTATTTAGAATTGCCCCTCTTTACAAACTGTAGACCTATTTTACACCCCCTCCCAGAAAAAAAAACATTTACACACACTCACACATTTTAATAGGCCCTAATATTCACTTGGACAATTTGTACGACTTTTAATTTTTGTTTGGACTAGAGGCCTACTTGTAGATCTAGCATGGGCGTAGCCAGGGGGGGGGGGGGGTTTGGGGGTTCAACCCCCCCCCCCCCGAAATGAAATCCCCCCCCTTGGGGGGGGGGATCGGAATTTAGTGAATGATTTTTTGCTTTGATTTTGTTTATTTAAGTTGAGATTTTAATACTAAACCATCAATTGCCCCAGCACAACTAATGGGGTTTTGAGTTTAAAACCCCTTACCAGGGGGTTTTGAGTTTAAAACCCCCTACCAGGGGGGTTCGAGTTTAAAAACCCCTAACAGGGGTTTTGAGTTTAAAACCCCCTATAGGAGTTTAGAGTTTTAAACCCCCTATTTTGGGTTTTTGCAGTTAACCCCCCCCCCTCTCTTCTATAAAACAAAACAAAACAAAAATGCAAACGAAAATCCCCTAATTCCAAGAGCACAGTTAAGGGAGATTTTGATTTTAAAACCCCCTCCAAAATTTACGATAAACCCCCTCTTCAATATAAAAAAAAGTTAATTACGCATTCAAAATGTTATGAGCGTAGCTAAATGGGTTTTGACTTAGTTTTAAGTTTAAACCCCACTTCAGCGGGGTTTGAAGGTAAAAAATACCTCTTTAATAATAAAAACAAAGCAAATTATACACTCAAAATGTTTTGAGTGTAGTCAAAGGGGTTTTGAGTTTAAACTCCCCTCCAGTGGAGTTTGAAGCTAAAAAGTACCTCTTCAATATAAATAAAAGCAAATTACTCACACTAAAATCTATGAACGCAGCCAAAGGGGTTTTGAGTTTAAACCCCCCTGCCAGGGGGGTTTGAGGCTAAAAAATACATCTTCAGTGTAAGAAAAAAAGCAAATTACGCACTTAAAATGCTATGAGCGTTGCCAAAAGGGGTTTTGAGTTTAAACCCCCATTCAGAGGGGTTTAATGCTAAAAATACCTCTTCAATATAAAAAAAAAAAGCAAATTCCACACTAAAATTATTTGAGCGTAGCCGATCCATTTGGGGGTTTTTAGTTTAAACCCCTCTTCTACAGATGGCGTTTGTTTAAAGTTTAAAACCCCTCCAGATGGTTTTGAGTTTAAGATCCCCCTACAGAGCATTTTGAGGTGGAAAACCCCCAACAGATGATTTTGACGATAAAACTTCTCTTTTCGATATAAAATCTAAAGCAAACTACGGTCAGTTAATTCCAAGAGCGTATTCAAGAGTGGTTACACATTTTTACCAGTGGCAGGGCTCCCTTAATAAACTGCAGTGAATAGTCATCTGCCAAAATTGAAAAACACTAAATGTGGCTCAACAAAGATGGCTAAGACAGATTTTAGGAGTCAGTTATAGAGATCGGGTTTAAATCAAGGAAATCCTATGCCGAACTGGGAGTCGACCCTTTAGTAAGATTGTGAGAGAGCGACGCATGAGGTTTGCGGGACATGTTCTCCGACAAAATGAATTATGCATAAGAAGAGTTGCAATGATATCCTAGTACAACTTGACGCCACTCATTCATTGAGGTCCTCATGGCAGGTGGGAAGGGGCTTCAGACATTACCAGTGACAGATTTTTATGGAAACAGCTTGACGTCAAATGCTCCGAATGGCACGGTAGGGACTAAGTCAGTAAGAATAGCACATTATGTTTTTGAAATAAAACTTTTTAATAGCAGGAAAATGCACTGTAGATACCTCAGAATATGCATTTTGTTGGCTTTCAATACCAGAAATAGTGCTTGGGGGCGGGGCTTCGCCCCGCGCTAGCGCTCCCCAGACCCCATTGGTAGTAATGGCAGGGAATCTACAATTTTATGGAAACAGCTTGACGGCAAATGCGCCAAACGGCGCGGGAGGGTCTAAGTCAGTAAGAATAGCACATTAGGTTTTTGAAATAAAACTTTTTAATAGCAGGAAAATGCACTGTTGATACCTCAGAATATGCATTTTGTTGGCTTTCAATACGGGAAATAGTGCTTGGCGGCGGGGCTCCTAGCGCTCCCCCAGACCCCCTTGCTAGTATTGGCGGGGAATCTACAATTTTTCCACTAACTCATGGAAGAACCTATTCTAGGGCACAATAAACGTCTTCCGAAAGAATGAAGGGTCAGAATGCAATAAAGATTATGTACACACACACACACACACACACACACACACATAAATACATATAAAAAAAAAATTCGCGGGGGGGGGGGGGGAGAAAAAAATCCCCCCCCAAACCCCCCCCCCCCCCCCCGAAAAAAAATCCTGGCTACGCCCATGAGATCTAGATCTAGTCCTTTTCAAATTATCTACACCTTGAGGAGCATATAGTCAAGATCTAGATCTAGTCCTTTTCAAATTATCTACACCTTGAGGAGCATATAGTCAAGATCTAGATCTAGTCCTTTTCAAATTATCTACACCTTGAGGAGCATATAGTCAAGATCTAGATCTGTGAAGAACTATATGTCTATGAGGCCTACATAAATAACAAAGTGGAATGAAAGAAAGTGTTACGCACCAAAAAAGTGTTCATAAGTGCTTATGTGGAAGGAATTATTGTTTTTGTACTTAATGCATTAAAATGTACGCTTTCAAATACATAGATGGTAGAAATTGCGAATTAACACAAAATAATTTTTGGTAAATTAAACCGCTGCGGTTTCGATCTTGAAAATGGCTTAGTTGTCATAGGTTTCAGTTAGGAAAGAATAGGTTAAATTTTCATATTTTATGGGAGAATTAGTGATTATTTTAAGTGAGTGGTCAGGACCAAGAATTTTATATTATAGATATATTTTCCATGTAGAGTTTCAGTCTAGTCTATGGCCATCTTTACTATTACTATTATATAGAACAACCGCATTTTTTACGTCAAATTCATGTCTAGTTAAATCTATTACTTTTCGCCGGTTAGGGTGTCAGAAATAAACATGATTATGCCTTCTAGTCTTACTAGTGATAAGAACATATAAATCGATAAACTAAAAATAAAAATGAATCAATATACTAATCCCTTACCTTACTTAGCCACTCGATGGTGATCGATGGAATACGATAAGCTTGTTCAGGCAATGCCAGTACAATTTTATCTAACACTTGGGCATCGTCAAATTCTTTGGTGCATTTTTTGTTCCTCTTCACAGTCTTTGTCTTACCTTGAAGTTGGTCAGACTGAGCGTCTTCGTCTAAGCTCAGTGCACTGCTGACATCGGATGCTGGGCAGTTTTCTTCGTTGGGGAATTCTTCGTTTAAAATAGATGCAGAAATGTATCTGCCCACAAGAGATCCTAGCAGCTGCAGCTGAATCCCTTTGTCGCGAGCTTTGGTAAGAAGTTTGACCATCCATTCGGGTTTGATGGTAACCAAGTTCTTTACGGCGCATTCGTCAAGTTTGTCAAATTGTTTGCTAGAAGTTTTGTCTCGAATGTACCTGAACGCTGATTTAGCTTCAAAGCTTTTAGGTACACGAGTGAATACATTGCTGGCTAAAAAGGGAAACTTTTTAGTCCAACAATCAACTAAAGACTCAATACAGACATCCACAACACCTTCAGAATCAGCCAGATCACCGACCTCTGTGCAGTGTATCAGCAGCTCGGTGATGGTAGCATCTGATCGGCTTAATCTTGCAGAAGTGAGCATCTCATTTAAGCATTTGTCGGACACTTCTATGAGGTTTCCTGAGCCTGACATCTTTAAATAACCGGCCGCAACTCGGGTCTCTACGATGTTGTCTTTAGTCAACTTCAGAGGCATGTTGTAGCAAAAGTCAGAAATCTTCGCAAATGTCTCTTTCCCGCCTGGGAAATCTTTTAGGGTTACTTTGGATGGTGAAGATCCCCCGGATTTCAATTTGGCTACTTCACAAAAATATTCAGATTTGGCACAAAGTGGAAATTTGTGAAGATTAAATTGTGTCGACTCTACTTCAATGGTGATATCACTGAATTCACCACTATCACGAAACTTTGAAAACTCCATTTTTTTTCTATGCTCTAGAAAAATAAAGAAATTTAAGCAATAATTAAAACGTTTAAAGTTTGCGGAGATAATTGACAAACATTTAGGCATATCATTCATTATAAGTTGAATAACGAATTGGAAAAGATTCATTGGGAGTTCAATAAAAAGAAGATCTTAGGCCTATGATACATTATCACTTTTTCTTTGTCTATATTGTCAAACAATTATAGGATGAACTGTATACATTGATTTCCTATAGATCACACGATAGTCTACAACTAACTAAAAGCGTAACAATACAACATGCAAAATATTTAAAACACTTTATAAAAAGGGAAAGAACAGCACATTTACACACACACACATATACACATACACACACACACATATATATATATTTTCTTTTTGAGAGCATATTCTTTTATATTGTATTTACTAATCTAAAAGGCACTAAAAGCAAATCGCAGTAATCTGATCTTTGTTTGCGCTATGATTTTTAAGATCTGCTTTACTTTCTTTGAGCACTAAAATACAGTAATGGCTGCCTGGTCGTGCGGTTTGCGCGCTGGACTGTCGTTCAGATTTATCGATGATCCAGGGTTCAAATCCTGCCCGCTCCAATCCCCATCTTCCTGCGGGTGTTTGGACTAGAAAGTAATTATCTTCAACTCTGAAGGACATCCGAAACATGTAAAACACTTTAAAAATGAGAAAAAGAAGAGAAAGCGATATCTAGACATGGGGAGGAGGGGAGCGACACTGGGGGAAAACGTAAGAAAAGAGGAAGATTGGCGGATATTTTGAAATAAAAAGACAAAAGCAAAAGTCAATGAAACCCTATAGTGAAAGATCACTGTTGCCACTTAAATGATAAAAATTAATATTTGCTACAAACAGTGCCGTAGCTGGGGGGAGGGCCAAAATTGAGAATCCAATTTTTTTTTTTACATTAAATATTACGCCATTATCTCAAGTCATGATGTCGAATGTCAAAATGCAGGGGCCCCTAAAGAGGTCAAATTCCCCGGGCCCTCAAATCCCAAGCTTCGCCACTAGCTAAAAACCAAAAGCTAAGAGAGTTGATTCTTTTGATTTGAAAAGTGCACACAATTATTAGTGACCCATTGAAAGACATCAGTCCTTCTGTACAACCCATACACCAAAAAGCATTCTATTAATAGATTAGTCTCCCTGTATGAATATTCCCACTATATGATTGTTAAACAAAATTTGTTAAAATACAACAGACTTTTGTCTGGCATTGTTAAGTGATATTTTGATTGTTTACAAACTTTTGAGCAGCAAAGCTCACATTCTCCAACACCAAATGTTTCAACATAGCAAGATTATAAATGGACTTAGCCCACATTGGTCTAGTAGGTAGCGATACTGCTAATGGAGTTTAAACCACCAAAACCAAAGTTCAATTCATGACTATTTTGAATGTCCTATTGCTTTGTCAAAATATAAGCTTATATTGTTTCAAACTCTCTTTTAATATACTTATAATATCAGATGTATATATTAGGAATTAGGAATAGTAATCTAATTCCCTATGACTCAACAGAATCTTATAGAATCTATAAGCAATAGTCTATGCCTCACGAGTGTCATAAAATCTATAACTAATAGTCTATGTCTCGATAGTGTCATATAGAATCTATAACCAATAGTCTATGTCTCGAGAGTGTTTTATTGAATCTATTGCCATTAAAAATTCGACCTCAAAGATTCCTCCAGTCAAATGATCATTGAATTGAATGTCACCCAATGATCTTTCAAAGGTGAACAACCCAGTCACTTTTAGCACGTCGATCAGTTGAGGGAAACCATTCCTCCCCCACTCTTTCAAATGTATTTTAAAGATATTGTTTCCATTTTTACAGTTCCCCATTCTCTCTGTTCAGTTTTACAAAGCTTGTCTGTCGGTCTGTCTGTCTGGTCAAATGTTTGTACACGTTATTGCTCCCACACCCAATTTTGGATCAAGTTGAAAATTTGCACAATTATTTCTTATACCTTTTTTTCATTAAAACTTAACTAATTAAATAATTAACTATTGGTAATTAATTATTTTATTTGATATCGAACAAGGGAAAGAAATTGTACTTGACAGATGTGGTGGTATAAGTTGAATTAGTCTCTCTAAGGAGGCTTGAGCCATGAGTGAACAAGGTGTTGTTGTTTTTTTTTGATGCCTTTAAAAAGCTATCACGGTTACTTCAACACAGATACTCATTCCTTACACTTAATATAAGCTTGGTTTTTTGATAGTATTTATTGTATGTTTTTCTTCTGCTGGTATCTTTGATTTCTTTCTTGGGTCATTTTGCGCGCTCTATTTGTGCTAAGGAAAATAAACTTGTAAACAACACACTAAAGAACTTTCAGACACATAAACGTTGAAATAAATAATACAGCAATAAATGTACGCAATCCTTTGACAGAAAGATGTTTGTAGTGCAGTTAGTTCATTTACATGCCTCTAAACCATCACGAAACAACAAGTATAATTATTATAAGTAAATGTTACAAGAGCAATAATAATAAGAGTTCAAACATCCCACAATATAAGATCTATAATATTCACAGCATAATAAAATGTTCAAGAAATGATAGTAAACGCCACAAGCCCTAATTCACAAGGGATAGTGGACAATAGTGGTAGACTTAGAAGGGAAGAGCAAAAGAATAAAACTAATTATGAAAGACAGCTCTTAATAAGTTTTAAAAAAATGTTTTTATTTTAATAAATGAATTGAAACCTCACATATTCAATTGAGGACACATGCAGTGGCGTAGCAACCATGGTGCCATGTAGCTCATTGTGCCCCAGTCCATGACTAAGTGGGGCCCACGGTAGTCACGGAAACTTTTTTATTTATTTGAAGATGACAAACAAGCATTGAATGTCATGACACTATTACTTGTAAAAAGCAATTACATACACTGTAATGTTGTTTTAATTATTTATTTTTTTTACTATTTGTAATTGTAATGATTTTTTTTTTGGTCTCACCATCATATTCTTCAATTCGGTTTCACAGATACCTATTTTAGCCACTGGACACAGAGCACCCACTTTTGACAGTTGCCAAACGGATTTTTTTATGTGTTTATGTTTCAAGTTCTTTGTTATTGTTGCGTGTGTGTGTAAATGTAGGCCTATTGTGTGTGTGTGGGGGGGGGGGTATTATGACAGCAGTATGGACGCTTACTGCAATTCTTTCTGCATTCTAAAAAAAAAAAATATTTTTTTTTTAAAAATATCCAAATCTACAAGCAGACACAGTTAAAACAAATTTTTTAACGTTAATAATTGATCAGTTATTGATTTCAATCAAGTCATTTGTTGGGTGACAGACTACAAAAGTGTTCTTATGTCCTATAGCCCTATAAAGTAGCAACTAAGTTGACCTCTTTCCTACTGTATTTATTGTGCAGTAAAAACTACTTTCTGTGTAATATTGTTTTTTTTTTATTTGGAGTAGTTAATACCTACAGATAATTAACATTTAACAGCACAGCTCGTAGCAAAACTAATATTTATTACAAACGATAACTCGAGACGACTGATGAATCAGATTATTTGTCATTGTAATAAATGTAAATATGTCCACAAACCTGTTAGCAATCACCTTTCTTTAAAATCCACTTTGACCAAGTGCATAGCAATAGGTCGACCCCAAATATTTTATTTCTTCCTGAACACACTGCTGTGTACCTGGGATTTAATATCGACAAGGTGTACGGGTTTAAACATGATTACACCTGATTGGCGGGGTTTTAATCGATCAATGCGACTAAGGAGCACTCGGTGAAATTAATCTGGATAAAAGAGATCTCAAACACGTTAATGTTGTTTTGTCAGGGTTTTTAACTTTGTATTTTAAGTCTTTAAGTGCTAATATATTTTACCTGCATATCATTTTTATTTCATTCCACAAGATTTCAGAGAGAATGTGGGTCCAAAAAATGTAGTTAGACAGGCTTCAACAGTTTCAGCACGACTATCATAGGCTATGAACTACTAGCTACCAAGGACCACAGTCCTACCTCCTTACAAAATGTTAATATTAAAGCATAATTGCCTTCGATCAGTCACAAGCAATGTGTGTGGCCATGATGTGAGCATTGCATGATTTTCTACCTGTAGACAAATAGATTTGTGATCATATTCCAGTTCTGGTGAGTGTGAACTACTTACCAATGGGATCAGGTAGGGGGGCCTTTTGAACAGGGGCGTTGGCAAAGAGTCTATCTCTCATTCCTGGCCCCCGGAAGAAATCCTCCCCTTATGTTTAAGGACGACTTCTGTTCACTGGCGGATCCCTTGGGGGGGGGGGGATCTTAGTAGAGAAATCACACAATTTGTGTACTAATTCTTTACTTATATTTGTTAATAGTACCAGGTGACCGAGCCTCGCTCGTTTGAATAATTTGTTGAGGAAATATATTGACTTATTTTGGATCTGGTAAAGACTTCCAATTCGAAATGTTGCTTTCGTGTTCTTTTAGATCTAAATGTCAATGTACATGGCGTTTAGAAAAGAAAGTCTCTTAAGTCCTCATACAGAACACGTCGGTATGTACAGTATAGAAAGAAATCTTATGGTCCGACAGTTACGCTGGAGAAAGCACCATCCGTGTGGGGGGACCAGCGTTTGCAAAAAGGCAGTCTTTTTGTGTGAGCTGAAAGGTGGTAGACGTAACAGAGATGTCCCACAGAAACGCTTTAAAGACCAGCTTAGGCACCAACTTGCTTTAACTGGCATAGAAGAGGGTATCTGACTGCAGGCGGCTTCAGAACGAGATAGCTGGAGATTTTTTTATAAAGGCCGCGGGATACACAAAAGAAACTCCACTGCCAAGGACAGGCGTAGACAGCGAGCAGAGAATCTAAATCGACAACCGGCATATAATGGTTATGTTTTCGTTGAATGTGACAAACTATGTGGGTCGTAGCTGGGTCCTTAATCATCGGACTCGAAGACAAGGCTTGTATAAAGGCATCAAGAAAACCTGCTTCCAGATACCCCCTCCCCCCCCCCCTCCCCCATAGAGATTGGCCCGTAGCGCTCTGTTAATGCTATAAGCATGAAAGTTGCACTATAAAATAAGTTATTCAATTACTACAATGCAATTCATAAACCGTCATAACTTTTTCTTTTTTCTTTAAATAATGCACAGACTCTTACAAACATTTAGTAGATTAATTTATTATGGAAGTAATGGAACTGCGGAAGAAAAAAAAAATAAACAAAATTTGCAGGGGTATTGTTTAGTTGTTGTGTTTTGCGAGTTTGATTAATTGTTCACACTTTAATTGCGGAGAGCAGTGTAGGTGACTTTTACTTTATTGACAAGTCTAATAGAGCCTACAATAACATGGTACGCAAATGTTTAATTACGTCTATTGATTCATTAAAAGTTGTTCATGTTTGCAAAGAAATATTTGAATTTACTGCTGTAAGCCTGTAAGCATAGACTTATATATATATTAGGCTATATAGTAAAGTCACTATTGCGGAACAGTTTGCAGCTACTTTTAGTTTTGAATTTTTTGCTCCGTAATTGTTAGACCTATGGAAAAACTAAAAGTACCTAGGCGTTGCCCATCCATTTTCCGATAAAATGGACACATTGTTTAGTTTTTCAACACATATTTAAATTTAAAAATTCAACTCGACTGAGATATGGTCAGTCACAATTACGGAACAGGATTTTTTAAGAAGTCACAATTGCGGAACACGGTAAAAATGTCGGAACAAAGCCTATATAAAGTCTTATATAATACTTGAACTCCTTACTCTTTACATTTTTTTTTTAATTAAAGCTAAAGACACACATTATATCTAAGACTCACATTTTAGATTCTTTACCTCTTCTTTAATTGTAATTGACGTCACACTACTCTGATTTTCCTTACAAGGTGTATTTTCCACATTCTTTTTTGTTATATTAATATTATATAGGTCTATATGATATTTGATATTATGATTTGTCTACTTTTTTCTGGACGTCTGGTAATCATAAATTCTATATTATATCTAATATTATTCACTAAATGTTTTTAAATTTATGTATACTAATGCAAACTCATATTTAAATTCCGAAAATCCAAATCACTATGTAAATATTAAGCTAAATGCGCAGGTCAAATGAATAACATCTATAGTGTTCCACAATTGTGACTATCTTTAAAAAGGTAAAACCTGGGTAAATACCTCCCAATTTTTTAAAAATTGAATTCCAGAAAGATAGCTACGAAATTACGTTTTTTCACATCCATTTATAAACCGAAAATTAGGTGTATCATGCAGGTGATGGCTCATTATCATTTTTAAAAAGCCTTAAGCCTTGACCTATGCGGTTCTCCTGGTACGTGAAAAATAATGGACGATTCCAGGTCTGTCAACTTTAACCTGGAGTCAAAATTAATTTTCTGCTGTTAAAGGAAAACCTGTATATCGAAAATGTAGAGAAATGGACCATGCGCAGTAGGCTACCGTTAGAGTAGTTTAGCAGAAAATTTCAAAATAAAGTCGATTTTAACTAATTTCGACGAGCTGCTCCGCAAACATGCCTGTTCCGCAATAGTGGCTCTACTCTATCTAGACTTAGACTGGACATGGAGATCTTGTAACACTAAAAAAAATGTTGTTTTTTTAAAGTTGAAACAAGGCGTTGTTTTGTAAAGTAGTTAAAAGGAGTAAAGTGTTTTTTTCCAACCCTAACCTATGTAATATATAATTCAATTTTTTGCAATTTTTACATACATAATCTAGAAAGATCTAAGTAATCAATCTATTTAAATGTACATAAGATGATTAAAATCAACAGACATGAATTTAATTATTTCGATCTAGGATTTTTGAAACATTAAATGGCTTTGTTTCATATGTTTGCGTGAATATATAGTTCTGTGATTAATAGCCCATTCTAAAGAAAATCCGAGATATGTTTCTAAACTTTGAAAACTAAAGATCATTATTTTTCTAAGACAGAAAAGATTGATTGGTGCCAGTGGCGTCACTAGGGGGTGCGGGCCGCACCGGGTGACACCCACCACGGGGTGACTCCTAGATGGGAAAAATGCACTTTTCCAAAATGCAACCATCACTGCTCAGCCTCTTTTCAATCCTCTACGTCTCGAAGCATAGTTGGTCGTTGGGACAATGATTGTATTAAGTAGATGGATTTTAATCTTCAGGCTAATTGATTTGTTTGTTCAGATAGGCCGTACTTTTTGAAAAACGGTTCCTGCTTTCCCATTCGACATGCAACGCAATGATATGCAACTCCGTTGCTTGTGATAACACTGCCTAAAAAGGTTAACATTTCTATTTGTTTAAGATCATTAGGACCAATGTTGATGGAGGTACTAGGCAACATGCATCCAATATGCATAACTTTGAGGGTGTCTTTATCCATCTTCTCGTGTAGCCTATACATTTAATTGTATTTCAAAGTAATGCTATGTCGTTTGCAAAATCCAACTCGGTTTTACAAAATACAAAAAATCTATCATATTATATATGCTTTAAATTAAATTCTTACATCGAGTTGCCCCACCCTTATTCTTTAATGCCAAATGCAATCATTAGCAGAAATTATAAAAAGGAGCGAGAATTATCTTATCTTATATAATACAGACGTTACTTCAAAAAGAAGATGATTAAGTCCTACGCGTCATGCATTCAGTCATGCATATTAACCAATGACTTAGATTAATCATTTTCACTCTACCGCCCCTCCCCTTTCCAGACAGAGTTTATGTAATTTTACATGAATTTATTATAATTTTTTAAAGAAATACTTTGTTTTGGAAAAGTTAGAATTCAAACAAAATTTTTCAGTAAAAGAGTCACGATTAAGATGAGTTCTAGACCCAGATAATCTTTTCCTAGTCGCCTTCTTCCAACCTTTACTCAATCTGATATTTTGGGACTATAACTCACAATTTATGCTTGAATTTTATTGCATATTATTTATCGAATTGTTTTTATCCCGCTTCGCCCCAAACTCCACAGAGGTGGCTTACAGCGCTACCCCAAACCACCAAGCTATCAAGAGAAAGGCCTCACGTTGATGCATAGGGTTAGGGTTTACTGGGCGTTAGGGTTAGGGTTTGGAAAAAAAATCGCTCTCCCCCCCCCCCACCTCCAAAGTTCTGGATCCGCTAGTGGTGAAAGATTTACATGGACTTACAACCACATGACTCATGAAACAAGGTTCTGAATAAGAAGAACGAATAAAAGTCGATTAAATCGCATTCGAACAATGGCATCAGAAGGCTAGGTTTTATCTTACCATTGAATGATGTTTGGTCAAACTAAAAGATAAAAGTGCATCTAAACTGCTTTAGCCATCAACTAAGAATAACAACCAATCATTTTCAAATATATCACTTCTGCATATATCACCAGATACTCATAGGCTATACGAGAAGAAAGTAAAATGGAATAAATAAATAAAACAAACGTTGTGTTACATTAACCGTATGATATCAACTCTACCATAAGTTCTTAACCTTCACAAATTTTACATCCATCAACAAACCGTCTGGTAACAGACTGATATCTGCATCTTCTCGTGACAACCTCTGATAAAAGTGGAATAATCATGCAAAACAAACAAAAGTATTTTTTTTTAATCCTTAAAACTTATCTAATAGGAAGAACTCCGCACTTACAAATATAGGCCTATCACTCTGAATGTAAAAGTTATTTCCTTTTTATAAATATTAAACAAATGTATCAATTGACTAATTGGTTCGTTGTTTAATTGAGAGGCAACGTGTTTTTGTTTTGTTAGGTACAATAAATAATTGTTTAAAGTTTCGAACATAGACTTATATATTATATAGTATATATGTATATAGGCCTAAGTCTATGATTTCGACTTGATCCGAGAATGGGTGTGAGAGAAATAATGTGTTAACCTTTTCACCAGACAGACAGACAGACAGAGTGGGCTGGTATAACTTCACATAAGCTTTGCAAAAAGGTATCCCAACAAACAAACAAAAATGTTAAGAGCAAGCCTTTCTTATAATTACCAAGTCTTGTAAAGTTGTAAGAACTGGTCACGAGAAATGAAATAAATAGATTTTATTAAACATTCATTATATTTACCAGATATCTGCACGGCTATATGAGTATTATAAAAAAAAAAGGACATTATGACATATATATGAGGAGGACATTATGAAATAACGGGACACGTAAAACTAAAACTTAATAAACTAGGTCTAGGTTTACAAATTTATTCAGTGAAACATGTCAGTGAGTTTAAAGCTGCAAAAAATACTAATTTAAGTATCATATTTCTTTGACAAATACAGGCTATTTTTCGCAGAAATTCACATTTCGTGCAAGTTCTAGACCTAAAATAATATAGATATAGATATGTAGATCTAGATCTATCTATATATGGCATCTAGATCTAGATCTATGTCTATTATTTAGACAGTCACAATGTACATAGACATAGAAATATATATATAGGTCTGTGGGTTAACACTAGATCTGTTGGTATTGTAAAAACGAAACGGGATGTGATTTCCGACACCAGGTAAGAATGACGGGAACAAAAAGGAACACAGCCAATCAAATAATATTTCTCATGCGCCCAGTTTAAAAGACTAACATTGTCAACAATGGTGGATTGAACGAAATATAATATTTGGGTTTTGATAATCTATTTTAAAGTAGTAATTAATAAGAAAAATTAAGATGGACGGAATTGGGTAAGTATTTAGTTTTGTTGTGTATTGAATTTTTAACTCAAAAGCATAAACAGTCAGAGGTTAGACTAGATGATAGTCTAGATCGTTAACAGTCAATTTTTTATTGTGAACTGAAATGTAAATGTGAGTCATGTGACGATGCCGATGGATCATCAATTTCAAATGATCAATCATGGATGGCTCGATAACTCAATGCAATGTGAATGATTGAATGAATCAATTGTCACTAGTGTCTATACTCTGTCTATAGTGACTTTTTTTTACTAGACTATTAAGTGACTTGAATATGAATATATTAGATTTCATTTTGATTTAAATTAGATTATGATTAGATGTAGAGTGACTAGAGTTAGAGTCTAGATTCTAGATCTAGAATCTATCAAGTTTATTTTAGTTTTAGATCTAGATCTACAATGACTACATGTATACTTCTTCCCCAGTGGGGAGTGCTATTACTTTATAATTTATTAGAGCATGGAATGGGTTGCCTGTCTGAGGCTGAGCTAGCCAGGAAAAACCAGGGCAGAATTTATTTAAGCCAATGGTTAACATGCATTCTTTTTTGAAGTAACCGTAACGTCTGTATTATATAAGTATAAGATAAGATGTTTTGGATGTTCTTTCAGAGTTGAAGATAGTTTACTTCCTAGTCCAGACGACGGGGGATGGGAGTAGGCAGGGTTTGAACCCGAGACCATCGATAAATCTGAATGACAGTCCAGCGCGCAAACCGCATGACCAGGCAACTATCCAGAGTCTAGATTATAGATTTAATAGTTAAATCTATTCTATGAAATCTATGACTATCGAATAGTGGCCTAACTCATTACATTGATTGTCATGAATGAATGACAGTTCACTCACTCAGAATCAGATAAAATTAAAAGTAAAAAATATAAAAAGAGTAAAGAAAGACAAATTGAAATTCACTAATCCTACTGTCTACTCTTATGTCTTATCTATGGATCTAATAAAATCTAATTATTCTAACCCAATAATTTAAATTTTAAATAAAATAAAATTAGATTAAACATGATACACAACTGAGTGTACTCTGAGTCAAATAAAATGAAATATAAAATATCTAGACTAGTCTAGATCTAATCAAATCTAATGATTCTAATCTTGAAATAGATTTAGTCTCTAAAGTATGACTTGACTTCTAAGATTATTGATGTTTCTAGACTCTAGAGTAAAGTCTAGAGATCTAGATCTAGATTTAATAGAGTTTTATAGAGTCTTTGAGTATGAATAGATTCCTAGATCTAGTGAAATCTTGTCACAATCTAGTGACCAGTCTAGATGTATATAATTTAATCAATGTGATGGTAGTTCTAAATCTAGACTAGATGTCAATGATGACTCAAGGGTGGATAGAATATTATAGTCAATATATACTTATAGATCTTAGTCTTAGATTTAAATTATTCTAAATCTAGAACATAATTAAGAAATTATAAATCTACTACTATATAGTAGATCTAATCTATGAGTCTAGTAAATAGAATTAGTTGATTTAGTATCAATCATTATAATCATAAAATGCGGCGATAGAGTGTAAGTGAAATATATCTAGAATTCTTTATTATTCATAATATCTCTAAGTCTACTAGCTTATATTATTTACCAGCGCTTCTATGCTATGTATAGAGCTATGTTTATTTTGCCTGGAACACTTTTAAACCCATCAATGAAATGACATCCTCCCCCACCCCCAATACAATTTTCTGCCCCTTTAATTTAGTGTCCTTTTTTTTTTTTTTTTTTTTTTCCTATAAACAAAGGGCATAACTAGTTAACTTGATCTATATTTGTACACTTTTAAATTCATCAATAAACGGGCCTGCATTACAATGCTACAACTTAGATGACACAATTTTCTAGACCTCAAATTCTATAATATACAAGTCCCTTGATTTTTGTCTCTTTCATCCTTCAATCTAATGGTCCACAAACCTCCATTCTTAGGCCCATCAGTTCTAGCCTTCTTGTCTGCCTGGTTTATAATACCACACACAATACACAATTTTTAAATGAAACATCTCTCATCCAGCAACACACTTTTATTAGGCCCTTGTATCTTCTAATGGAAGACTGACTATTCACAGACACAAACTAACAAACCATAAGCTTCTTAGGCGACTTAGGCCCCTGAATTCCACAAAAACAAAATTTAAAAAAACACATATAGTTGTCCAAGGTTAGTTAAAAAAGAATAGGTAAAAATTTCGTATTTTATTGTCGACAGCATGTGTGAGAATTAGTGATTATTTATGAAATAATGAAAATTATTTCTTTTTTGTAGTGATGTTATTGGTGATTATAATGTAATTGAAACATTTGATAATTTCAACACTGAGGTAGCCTAGTGACACTGGTACTTTTACATGGAATGTATCTGGAAGGTTAACAAACTTGTATGAGAGCTATAAGGCTGTATATGTTTCTTGTCAGGATATTATGGGGAGAGTAGTAGTCCTTTTTGCCCTGATCCACATACTTTCTCTTTGACTACTTTTAAGACATTCTAAAAGCCACAGTTTTTATAAGTCCTTCAGAATATGTTAAGAAAATAAAGATTTCTTTTTTAGTTTTATCCACAAAGCACATACATATACAAAGCAGGTGAATTAAACATCTGCCACAAAGTAGCTTATTAATTATCTAGTTTAAATATTTAAAGATTATTTAAAAGATTCGCCTTTTAAGATTATCTATGCTGGAAATGACCATACCCTAACAAAATCTTATTTATCTTATTTAAAGATTAAGTATAATCCTAATTGATATTTGTTTTGTAGGAATTCCAGTCCATGCAAAGAACAGTTGCGCTTTGCTTTGAACAAAGTAACAGATAATGCTGTACAAGCACTTTGTCATATTTGGGACAAAATGGGAATAGATGACAATCAGAAAAGTAACAGAGGTGATATAGCAGTTACACATGTGAAGAATCTCATGCAAGATATGGTGAAAGAGGAAGAACTTTTGATGAACAAGCTGGAGCGAGCCATTGAGGACTGTACAGAAAAACTAAGCTCACTTTGTGAAGAATTATCTCTTCCATTTGTCAAGGTAATCTATTTTTTTCAAGCATTTGTCAAATAATTAGTTTGTAAAAAGCATATTTTGTAGGAGCCTGTACACATAATTTCAGAATTGTTTTTCAAATGATGATATTGAGATTTTGATAATTATATCATACAATAAAATGTTTACTACTGCAACTTGTAATACTATATACCTACAATATGGGATTTTTTCACATTTTGATACATTCTTAATTAAAAATTAATATTTTTAATTCAAAGAGTGTAGAGTAATGTAACCACAATAAAAATAAAGTGTCTTAAGTGTTTCTCCCTCACCTAAAGGTGTGCCAAGCTGCCAACTCTGGTTATATTAAAGGCATGACAACAGCTGAAGATTCTGCTTTTATATCTTACTTCTGTATATTTATTTGTTTGAAAGTTCCATGCTGTAAAAAAAAATATTTTTAAGAATTCTAACACTTAATAATCTCACTTAATATTTGTACAATAAACCATTGATGTTTTCACTTAAATACTTCCAGCTCCCAGCGACAATAACCATGGTACAGAGAGAAAAAATTCTGCGTTCAAAAGTAGAAATAATGACCAAAGAAAAGAATGAAAGGCTTGCAAAGTACAAAGATTTATATACTGTTGACCAAAAACTGAGTACTTTGATGCATACTACCTCTTATTACATACCTACTGGTGTTGTGCCTTCATTAGAGCAACTTAAGGAAATGGAAATACATGTGAATAATTTAAAAGCTGAAAAGGTATGGTTCTTGAAAGTGTAAATTAAAGTTGTCAAGTTTTCTAACTAGATTCTAAACTATTTTTTTATGGACTGATATTTTTAATGCAAGCTAATATTTGCATTGCACAGTAGTCTGAGTAAAAGTAAACTAAATGTTGACAACAATTATTTGGTTTGTTGCTCACACAGTGTAACTTTTTAGGGTTTTGAATAGTTTGTATTTTCATTTTTGTCTTTATTTTTTTCCTCATTACAGGAAAAACGTCACAGTGAATTTATTTCAAACAAAGCCAAAATTCTTGAACTGTATAGAATCATGGAAACTGATCCAGATACTTCATTTGGAAGAGATCTAATTTGTGAAGATGATGATAGCTTTGATCTCTCCATACAGAATTTGGAAACGTTAAGGGCATTATATGAGAAGGTTATATCTTTTAAAGAATCAAGTTTACTTTCTAATGTATTGATTTATATAGGAATATTCAGTCTTTTATTATGTTGTCTGTCCAGTATTCATTACTAGAGTTGTTCAGTGTTTGTAGAGCAAATCTTAAACCTGAAATCCCTCTTATGAAAAGTTTTTATTTAATACTCTTGTCTCTCATTAAAATTTGACCAGATTGCTAGAAATTTTTCCATTTTAATATATTTTATTTTAAAGATTTTTACTGGATAATAAAAAAAAAATGTCTAACCTTTTAATAGCATGCAGCATATCAGCCGTCCCCTTATAAATTACATCTACTTATCTATTACAACTTTCGAGGAGGGGCGGGTGAATTATTTTCAGTACATTTGTGTTTGTTTTCTGTAAGGGGTTAATCATAATTCAAACAATGGTTGTAGTAGACATTCATTTGTGAGAATTCAGTCATGGGTATCTTTGTTATCCTATCTCCCACTAGGATTGAACAGTGACCCTCTATTTGGTAGCCCAATGTGTAATTATATCTCTTTGGTTGACATTTAGTCTGCATAATCCTTAAAACATTCATCTTTATTGTTAAAATCTTTATCATCTATGTTTTTTGTTGTTGTTTTTTCAGCTTGTAAAAGAGGACATGAGAATGAAAGAAGAAGCTGATGACCTCAGAGACAAATTGAGAAGCTTGTGGAATAGATTGGAGACCTCTGACATTGACAGAGAAGAATTTGAAATTCAAAATGAAGGTCATGGGTCAAGAGTTATTTCCAACTTGAAGACACAGATTGCAGCTTGTGAGAAACAAAAACTACAGAATTTACAGAGGTTCATCAGCGGTATCAGAAAGGAACTTGCATTATGGTGGACAAAATGTTATTTCAGTAAAGAACAACGAGATAAATTTACAGGCTACAACAAAGGTGATTTTTATGTTGTTTAATACCATTCATAGTTAATATGAATTACCTATACCTATCCCTTAGACTGTTGGCTTAGTCAGAACCATTCTTTTATGTTGTCCTCCCATCGCTTTCTGTCTGCCTCTTCTTTTTCCTGGTACTGTTCCCTGAAAGGTCTTTGCGAGCCCCAAAGATCTTGTAATTTGGCTAATGTGAATTAGATTAGCAATATTTTCCTAATAAATATGTTATCTTATTTTCTATAGATGAGTGCTCTGAAGAACTATTGGAAGCGCATGAAAAAGAACTCGAAAAAATCAAACAGTTCTATAATTCCAACCGAGAAATTTTTGAATTAATAGCTCGCCGTGAGGAATTGTTTAAGAGCATGATTGAATTTGAAGTTAGTACTTTTTTTAATATCATACTGTCAGCCCAGTACTTTTTTTAATATCATACTGTCAGCCCCTTTGAAAGATTTACAAAGATAGTACAGCTAATTTTATTAATAGAAATTGGTTTACCGAACATAGATATTGATTTAAAAAAATATGTGTGTGTTTAATAAATATTTGAACACAGGAAAAGGCCAGTGACCCAAACAGATTCTTTAATGACAGAGGTGGTAAATTATTGCAAGAAGAAAAGGCCAGGAAAAAACTAATGAAAGAGCTGCCCAAGGTGTGTTAATGATTTATGGTTTCTAGGTTTACATTTGAAACTTATCATTGGAAAACTGTTTATAAAGCTTTATTATAAATAAAACAGCTTATCTTTACCTATCTATAGCTGTTCTAGAGTATTTAATATAAAATAGGTTAGTGTATATTAAGAGAAAAAAAAATGTACATCAAATTGAGTTAGAAAGTTGCTAAATGAATTTATCTTTAATTTTCTTTAATTTAAAGGTTGAGGAAGAGGTCACAGAAGCCATTTTTAAGTGGCAAAAAGATAATAATAAAGAATTTCTAATTAATGGCAAATCATTCCCAGACTACATAGAGCATCAATGGAAAGAATTTCATCTTCAAAAAGAACAACAAAAACAGTCCAGGGTAAGAAATGTTTTAGTTCGTTGTGTTTAGCTGTATTATCTTCTCTTGTCATACAATTAAAAGGTTCACATGAAAAAAAAAAACATGTAGTAATGGACTTTCAATAAAAGCATAAACATAATTTGGAAACCTTGGTTCATTATAGCATGCTATCAAAAGAACAGCAGAAGAGGTAGTTGGATTTAAACAAAAGAACGAGAAAATAGGGTGGTATGATGATGAATGCAGACAAACTATAGAAGAGAAGAACAATGCCCGAATGATAATGCTACAGAGAGAAACCAGGAACACTAGACAGCAATACAATGAAGCAAGAAGAAGGGCCACAAAAGTTGTAAGAAAGAAAAAACGGGAATGGGAAAAGTCCAAGATCACTAAAATTGAGGAACTAGCAAAGGAGGGAGACATGAGAGGAATGTATATGAAAATTAAAGATGAAAAGAACGGATTTCAAGCTAGATCACACATGTGTGAGAACAAAGATGGTCAGCTTATTACAGAAAACAGCAGGGTCATTGAGAGATGGGCTGAATACTTTGAGGAGATCCTAAATACCACTGAAGATGGAGACAATGGAGAATATGAACTGCCGCATGGGGGACCAGATCCCTTAGTGAACCCTCCAACACTCATTGAAACATCAGAAATAATTAGGACCATGAAGAATCACAAAGCACCAGGAGAGGACCAAATCACAGCAGAACTAATTAAATATGGAGGGAAAGACTTACATTCCCAAATACACAGACTAATATCAAGAATTTGGGAAGAAGAAGTAATACCAACAGAATGGGAAACGGCTCTTATAACCCCAATACACAAAAAAGGATCCAAGTTAAAGTGCTGTAATTACAGAGGAATCTCTCTACTAAATGTGACTTATAAGATACTGTCTAGGCTTATAACTAAGAGACTTGGAAAATATTCAGAAGAAATCTTAGGTGACTACCAATGTGGTTTCAGACCCAACAAATCCACAACCGACCACATCTTCACACTAAGATGTATACTAGAAAAATGCCATGAATACAACATACCAATCCACCAACTCTTTATAGACTATAAAATGGCTTATGACAGTATCAGAAGGAAATACCTATATGACACACTACATGATTTTGGAATACCCAATAAGCTGACAAGACTTATACATATGACATTAAACAACTCAAAAAGCAAAGTCATAATACAAGGAGAACACTCACGGGAATTTAGGATTAAACGAGGATTAAGACAAGGAGACGCACTTTCCTGCATGCTTTTCAACTTAACACTGGAGAGGGTTATAAGAAATATACACATAAACACAAGGGGAACTATTACTAACTACTTCAGGAGAGAAAACATGGGTCCACAACCAACAGGGACGATATACAGCCAACCTCTACAATACCTTGCTTATGCCGATGACATTGCCTTATTGGGTAAAGAAACCTCTGACATCGCTAGAGCCTTCATACAACTAGAAGAAGCATCTCGACCAGCAGGACTTGAGGTCAATGACAGTAAAACCAAGTACATCACAATGACAAGAGACAATCAAACAGAGGGAAAAAATATCAAAATCAAAGACCACGAATTTGAAAACGTCCAAACTTTCAAATATCTAGGAAGTACTATTAATTTCAAAAATGACCTAGTAACAGAAATAAAGGAAAGAATAGCAGCAGGCAACAGGGCATTTTATAGCACCCACCATCTACTTAAGAGCAAAATGATTTCAAGTAAAACCAAGAAAATAATATACAAAACTATAATAAGACCAGCAGCAATGTATGGAAGTGAGACCTGGACACTGACAAAGACATCTGAAAATTTACTTAACACTTGGGAAAGAAAAATCCTTAGGAAAATCTATGGTGCCATACAGGATGAAACAGGGTGGAGGACACGCACTAACCATGAGTTATATCAATTATATGAAGACCCACCAATAGTGAACGAAATAAAAAAGAACAGACTACGTTGGGCAGGTCACCTTGAAAGAATGTCAGACAACAGAGGGGCGAAAATCGTATACAGGCAAAAACCAAAAGGCAGGCGACTCAAAGGCAGACCCCGAATGCGATGGATAGATGACGTGGAAGCAGATCTGAAGCAGCTTGGGGTTAGGGCGTGGAGACGAAAGGCCCAGGAGAGATCTGAATGGAAGGATGTGTTAATGCAGGCCAGAGCCCTCCATGGGCTGTAGCGCCACTGGGATGGATGGTTCATTATAGCTAGCACCACTACTTTATGTTGGCCTACTAGAAAGATGAAGTTTTTGTGCTGGCTGTAGGTTTTTATAAATGTTGAATATGTGCTTTACAACTTTAAATTTAAAAAAAAAAGAAAACATTTCCTCAGCAAAAGGCCAGAGCCAAACAAACGCAAGATGAAATGTTGTATGGAAGTAAATGTGCCTCACAGACGCCTAACAAAAGGAGAGTACCAACAATAACTACACCCATGCGGACACCTTTGAAAGCTAGAAAGGTTTGTCTCTTGCATGTTATTGTATTTTTAAGTAGATTGTGATAGTCATTTTTTAAACTTTCTTACTGGTCCTACTTGTGTGCAAGCCAAAGATGGAAGCAAGGTAGTTAGCAAGATACTTTTTTACAGTTTTATTTTGTTAATGATATGTGCTATGGTTAATTTTGTTAAATCCATATATTTACATCATTAATCATTTTTTTCTGTTGTAATACCTGAAACAATTTAGGATGTTACAAGTTCGACTCTGTCTGTCAAAGTGAAAGTTCAGTGCAAAGGGGTGAATTTGTTTTAAAATAATGTTCTGACAGTTGAGTTGGTTGCTTAACCATTTGTGTGTTGTTTTTTATTCTAACATTTTAATAATAATCAATATTTGTTTGGCAACAGCTGAATGATATGACTAAGACTCCTAACACTACTAGCAAGTTGCCTAATTATACTACAAGTGTCATGATCCATTCCCCATTCGGCCGGCAGCCACTCTACACACCTAAGGTACACAGTGATTTTTTTTTTTCAGTCCATCTTTTTTTTTAATTTATACAATTATCTAAAAAAAAAAAAAAAAATTTTTTTTTTTTACTGACAATCTCAGATCCGAGATAAAAATATAGAACATGTTAATAATAAACACAAAGCTAATTTTGTTGACGATTGCATCTTCAAGTATTAACTAGTACAGTAGTTAATAAGAAATATGATTGAAAAGTGTGAAAAATGTGTTGTTGAGTAGGAATGGAAAAAGTAGATTTTATATAAATATGACTTATCTGCAGTGTTGTCATTGCATTGTTTTAATGCACTAGATAGATATCTTTAGGGTGTACTATTATAATGAATGGAGAGATCCGGTGCTACTTTCAGATGTCCCTGAGATGTGCAATTTTCCTATAAATTAGTTTGTAAAATGTTTTACATGTTTCGATTGTTCGGATTTGAAGACAATTACATCCTAACCCAAACCCCATGTATTCTGACGGGGGTAGTCAGCTGGCAGGTTTCGAAACCGGGACCGTCAAGACCACCTACCATAGTGCAGAGTGTGTACCACACGACCAGTTATCAACATGTTTTTATTGCTTTTGCTATTCAACAGTAAATTCTTAAATATTATCAACTGGGTGGTCTATAAATGTTTTAGGGTTCATTCCCTTGATTGTTTACCACAGAATTTTTAAAGTTTTTTTTTTGTTTGCGCACATTAACTTACATATTTGTTAAATGTACTGGTGCTTAATGAATGTAATGTTTTTCTCAGACTAAAACAATATATGTTCTTATGATATGATATTGTTAAAACTCAGCATGCTCAGTGTTTAGACACTGTATAAAATATTAGAAAATCTTAATTGTGTTCATAAGTCCCATAAAACAAAAGCTATGACAATTAACAATGTGGACATATAAAAAAAAATGTTATAAAATTATTACAATTAACTCAATTTAAATAAATTACCTATGATCATAAAATAAATGACTTATCATTGAATTTAAAAAATATATTTACACTGAAAATAAAATCTGGTGTTGATTTTGGCTGTGTCCGAGTATGCAGTAATTGTAAGATTGGTCCAAGTTCTATGTGTATATCAAGACCACATTATATAATATATAAGCAAAGCTATTTAACTAGATTATACTTTTGTTTGTAAGATGCTAAATTTTTTTCTATTTTTATGTATTTTATTTTTTTGCATGTGGCATTCTACACATATCATTGGACATTTTTTGTAAACTTTTTTGATTCAATGATAATGCAACATTGTTTCTAATGAAAACTAATAAGTTTTGACTCATTCAATATACTGTTATTATTTCTTTAACAAATACCTTTAAGAAAGGGGGATTTTTTTTTATTATTGTTTTTTTGTGTTTATAGACACCATTGAACACCTCTTCCAAAAAGAAGAGACGATCTGTGAGGCTCATGAAAAAAGCATATACTGAACGTAAAGCTAATAACAGCCGTCGTAGGTCTAAAGAAGTTTTTTCACACACGATGGTAAGCAGCGAAGAAAATGGCTCCTCTACACTGGGCTCTCACGGATCTTACCATGATTTTGCTGTACGCTGCTTTTTTTTTAGTTAAAGTTATAGTTTTTGTTTTGTTTGTTTATTTAACATAGCACACATATATCATATCTTATGATTTCAAAAAGCTTGAGGAGAATGGTTATGGTTGATTTATGAGGAAATCAAGTTATGATCAGATTTAGTGCTACTTAATTAATTCTAACAAATGTTTGAAAATATTTGTCCCTAAAACAAATCTTAGATCTTGTTTCAAAGTAAGGCTTTTGAATTAAAATTAGAACAAAATTGTTGTCAACTTAACTTTCAATGTCTCTTTGAAAGCATTAGTGATACAATTAATTTGTTTTAAAAATGAAAATTCACCTAGGATTTCGTAAACTTACTGATTCAGATTTTTTTTTTTATTATAAGATATCAGTCTTTTTTTTTTTATCCTCTATTAGAAATTTGTGAGTGTCTCCAAAACTTCGTCACCAAGTATTGAGACTCAGTAGGGGATAAATGGTAACATTTGCATTCTTTACCCAACTGTCTAAATGTTTCTAATGAAGGTGCTATGTCCACTCTGACCTTTTTTTTTTTTTTTTTCACCCTTTGGAGTTGTAATAGTAAACATTTTACCATTTTGTATTTAAATGCTTAGAAACATTTATATTTAATAAATTAGAAAATTCTTGACATCTATAAAAAAAAAAAAAACTGGGTTCTTTGAGATTTTGTTTTTAAGTTAGGCATGCGTCACTTTCCTCAACAATACTGAAAGAGAAACTACATTTAACCAATCGTATCGCTTCATTCTTACAGTAGCTGTTAGGCTTAGTGACAGCCTAGTCCAGAGCTATGGTACAGTTATATAGAGAGAGATCTAAAAGCATTAGGATAACCAACTCGATAAAAAAGTAACATTTTCATCTAAGTCCCTCCCTGTCCTAAAAAGTAAATAGATCGTGTGTCTGACTGATTCTAACAAAGTGGTCAGTGTAAGGGTAGTCTAGACTATGTGTAGTTTGTCATGACAAGACAACCAAGCGATAGTGTTAGTGTGTGTTGAGTGGTCAGGCAAGAAAATACACACCGCCATGGTTAGTCAAGCTACTTTCAACACGCATTTTTTTCTTTGCTTACAATATCTAGATCCAACTGCATAAACGAAGATATTATTTTTTTTTTACGAGAATGTAAACTTTACTGCATGGTCTCCAGTTATACAATAGATTAAATTAATAGGTTAGTGTGACGTCACATAGAAACCCGATAAAAATCTGATCGTTTTGGATACGCAGAAAAAAATTCAGGAAAACATCAATTACAAAGTTATTATTTTAAATTTTTAAAAAAGAATAATATATTCACTATCTGTAAATCAAAATACATATTATATCAAAATTTGTCAAAACCATCGGAGTTTCCCTTTAAATATAATGAGAAGATAGACGTGTGTGTTCAACAGGGTTTTTACAGCTCTTTTTTTTTTTTTAACTATTCCTTTGATTAGCTTATTCAGGAACCTGGATTACGAATCTCAAAAACAGCTGTAATGATTTTCCTAGAAATTTAACAATTTATATATATCTTTGAAAAAAAAATTACAAGCATATTGCTACACAATGAAAACTCTCGTTTGACCATTATAATTTTTCAAAATATCATCTTACAATGAAATATGGTTATTTTGAATACATGTTATTGGTAATTCCCTCATGTGATCAGTACTGGTTAAGAGTGAAATAGATAAATAGACTGAAGAGCACACTGTCAAGGTAGAAATCATTAGCTGGACTGCTAGAATTCATTTGTGACAATATACATATGTATATCATACTTATAAATAAATTTTATCAATACTATATCTCTTATCAAGTATTTAAGTACATGCTTAATATTTATTTTTTGCTAAAAAAAAAAAAAATATTAAACACTTTTCATGTTTAACAAAGTCACTGCTTGTGTCACTATGTGACTATGGCCCTAAGAAAGAAAAGTGAAGATTGCCAATTAAGATTATTAAATATTTGGTTGCATTTTTTTTAGATATTTCATTAAGTTAAAGTTATAATCATATATCAGTACTGATAAACACATTACATAAGACTATATTAGTTTGTCAAAAACTTTATAATATGAATAAATATTTTATAAGAAGCGGCACATTTTTTTAAAGTTATTACGTTTCACACAGTACTAAAAGTCAATGTTACTGATTCTTCTTGGAAGTAACTAAAAATATTTTAATAAGTCAACCATGTAGGGATATGAAGTAAAATAACTCTAGATTTAATAATGCAGGTACTTTTTTTTAGTTACACTTTTGATTTTATTTAATATGTACTGAGACGCTTTTAAAAAAAATTGCAGCATAAGTTGATTTTGAGTAACTTTTGCTTTTTCTTTAGTGTTTCTAAAATAATTGATAAACAAACAAAATGTCCTTAGTTAATCATAAGAATTTACGAAATAATAATAATTTTTTTTTACTGATTCACCATTTATTTAAAAAATTGTTTCTAGCTGCATTAAAGAAATTATTGTTATACTCAGATGGTATTATTTTGATTTATTTCAGATTGGACTCAATCGTCCTAACTGTCGCAGTAGTGTTGTGCCTTCTGTTGATGTGTTAGTGACTAAATAAATATCCAGAGAACACAATGAGTATCTGGGCTGAGATGTCTGTGATTTGAATGAAATGATTTGACCAGAAAAACAGTTCAATTAATATTTTCTGTTTTAATACAACTCAAGTTTCTATCATTTTTAACTTGTTTATTCCAATGGGAACATGTATTATAATGTCACTATGTCATTAACTCTTGTCATCTGTCACTAATAAAAACTAATTTAGTTTCGGTATTGAAGCTTATGTATATTTTTGCTCTCTTTTATTTATTCAATTCTTGATCTGTAATTTTTTATTTTTTTTGGATAGAAGTCTTATCTGTGTGTGACAATGGCAAAATAAAATGGAGAAGAATCTTTGTTAATAAGTTGTTTTTCAGCATTTGATTTCTAATATTTACATAGACTTTTAGTTTTATATTTCATGTACATATAAAGAACTGCTGAATGCATATTAACTACTTATCCCATACATTTCAAGTGTCAGTTAGTGCTTGTAGTCATTTAGTTTTTATGAAAATTATATGTTTTGTACATCATACATACGTATATATAATTGTATATAACCTTGCTGCAAATTTAGACTAATAGTTTATTATTTCACAAATGTTAATAGCATAATTCACATAAAGGATATAAACTAAATTATTACCATGATTTGTAGTCCCAGAGGTTTGCTTTTATATTTAAAATTCAGTATTTACTATGATATTTAGTTGAGTAACCTTCAAAACAAATAATTTAAGAATTTGTGCTGACTAAATGTGTACTTGAGAATCATTATTAGAGCTTGGGGTAATATTTGAGTGAAATCAGCATTATAAATGATTTAAAAATTTAGTACCAGTGTCAAAGTCTAGTTGATTTGATAGCTTTAAAATCTATCTATTTTTAGACATTAGCTACTACAACAATAGTTTCTTTTATGACGTACATAAATAGCAAGACCAAAACAGAAAATCAAGACCTAGTTTAACCTACAAGCTCTCATGGCACCAGCCCAACTGTAGATATTTTCTTCCTTTGAGAGTTCATTTTGTCCAATAATGTCATGTTTATAGTCAAATGCATCAATTTTGTACTTTAAATTGAAATTTGATGCTTTTCGTCTAAAAGCAATAAAATGCATTTACCATTTTCAGTGTTTTTTTGTTTTTCAAATCTTATTTCTCCAACTTTTGATTCTCAGATCAATTGAAGCTTTGCACAATTTTTCAGTGTTTCTAACAAAACATGAATCAATTAAAAAAAACAGTTACATAGTGTAATTGATTTTGTTTGATATTGAAAGGGTAAATTAATCTTACAGTATTGAGATATATGGAAGTTTTTATTTATATTTTGCTTTTTTTTTGTTTTTTAATGCAGACGCATGTTGAAAAAAAAAATTCAGATGCATGAATAGGATTTTCAATATAACATTTATTTCATAAAAGCAATGTTATTATTTTATTACAACTCTTCTCTAATGAGGCACCACACATGATGTGATAGCTCTTTCCATTCCTGTTTCTACCTTGATGCATGGCAGCATCTGTGCCTGACCACTCCAAACCTCCTGTTGATTATAACCTTGGTCATGTGCATTGTTGTCCATCTTGAGTTTCCTCTGCCCTGACTGGTGAACTTAGTTAAGAAGGCCTTAAGCACTGTTGTGTTACCCCCTGCTAGATGAAGCAGTTTGCAAACTTAACATAATACATTTAATTTTAATGCAAATTGTAAATTTGAATGCTATCATTTAGATATTTATATGCAGTGTCTGAGATAAATATATTTATGTTTTCTTCTTCTCATCATTTAGTATAGATGGTTTTATTACAATAGCTTTCTTAGTTTTGACTGGCTAAACTTTAATTCCATTAGTTAAGGTAACTATCAAATGATATTCTAAATTTTACAAAAATTAAATCTTAACTTACGGAAGTCTTGTACACATTTTTTTCCACTTCTCATTCTTGGATCAAGTTGAAATCTTGCAAAATTATTCATTCTCAATGACAACACATGAATCAGTTAATCAATGAATTTAGTTCTATATAGAAAAAGTACTAAGCCAAGTGGAGATAAACCTTGCAATATTGAGATACATGGTAGCGATTGAACAGTGCCCTTCACTCAATAAAAGCTGTTTTATTTATTTTGTTTGTTTTTCAAATATAATTGAAGTTAACTAGCATGAACGGATACATATGTTGGTCTTTATTTTCAATATTGTTATTAAATATGCTTTAATTAAAACTCCATGTAATTAATCATCTAATGTCTAAGAGCTCTAGGAGTATATCTTCCTTTGCAGAATCTTATTTTTTTTTGGGAAAGGGGGGGGGTCATTCTTTGTTTCACATCAAAAAGGGATGACCTGAAGCTAAATTTCATAGAAATGTTGATTTTTTTTTTTAACACATTGCCTAGCTCTCCATATGACAAACTGACCATGTAGATGAGTCCACCAGACTTGATTAAAAACATCTGCTTTCAGACCTTTTCCATTGTTCTTTAAAGACTTCACTGAAAGTAGGTGAATCTGCTAAGATTGAAGACAAGTTTTAAAATAAAAGCCTACAATAAGGAAAAAAAATTCTTAAGCCTTTAGTTTACCCTCACTCTGCAGTCTTCTCAAAAGAAATTTTTAAAGCTTTGAAATGTGTTTCAGATAAAAGTATTGATTTCAAAGTGTTTTTTTGTTTTGTTTTTTTTTTGGGTGTACTCAAGCCATGTAATTTACATGTGTGGCACTATAATTACAAATATAATTTTTTTTTCTTTTAAAAAAGAAGTAATATTGATATCTTGTTTCAGACCTTGCTATTAAGTCAAGTGTATCAAATTGGCAATGTGTAAACTGCTAAGTTTTAGGAGTAGAAAAAAGTTAGGTACCCAGGACCCCCACATTTGGAAGCCAAGTGCTTAACCACTCAGCCACCCTAAGATTTAAAAGTAATAAACTGTAATTCAATTAGTTTACTAACACTGTATAAAGTACCTGGTACAATAATTTCATAATAAATGTGCCGAGACGTTTCTTTCAACAACTTCTGTGTCAAGAGTCAACCAAATCAACAATAGGCTGTCAGTCCCATGAGTTGTAGATTTTTCACATTTTCATTAAAGCTATTACCATTGTAGATGTATGGCTGCTGTAGGTGCACATTCGTCTGCATTCTTCAGCTGACAATGCAGCACAATATTCACCATGTATGGAGGGAAATGAAAGATGACTACCAATTCTGTCATCCAGGGGGCTGAGAGCTTGACTGCATTTTGTGCCACTGCATCTGAGCCAGGAATGTTTAGTTGCATACTAAGCATGTAATTGTAACTGTAGCCTGTGAAAATCACAGTAATTTTCTGTTATGACATTTTTCTTGTCATGGATGTGGCAGTACTTAAAGCGCAGCGCATTGATGCTCTGACTTTTGCACTAGTCTCTCAAGAATGCCTTACATTTTGTTAGCTGGACAAAAAGGCGCCTGAAATAATAAAAAGACTATCTCTGACTAATTATGAAATTAATGTCAAAAATATAAACATTTTACAACCTGTGAAATTATGCAAGCATTATCATCTTATTTATCTTATTTTAAAAGCTGGGTTTACCGCAGTCGAGTTAAGTGTATAAATGCTCTGTAGGCCAGCTCTTTGGAGGACTTCTGTGTAATGTATCTTGCCATTTTAATTAATATGATTTTCTAAAGGAAATAATGAAGTGGAAGTAATTAAATAAAGTAAAGCTCTTTAAATTATTTTTTTTTGGCCAATAAAAAAGAAACAAAATCATTACAAAGTCTGAACCCATAAAATATCTATAAGGAATATTGTTGGAAAACTTACAAACAACTATACACTGGATATGTTACATTTATCAAGGCCAACTCTGCATACAAATAGAAGCTAGTAAAACTCATTAAATATTACTAGACACAATTCACATGCATCAGTGAAAACATAAACAAAATTTACAACAGCCAGCGAAGAATTTCAAAATGAAACCTGTAAGGTTAAAGGGCAGTAAAAAGAAGATAGTGGCTATCAAAACATACAACAACAAAAAATTTTTTTATTAAAAAAACACTGCTTTAAATTACAAATTAGCTGGAACTTAATTTAAAATCTACCCAGCAACAGAAAAACAAAAATCTTGAAACACCTTATCATAATAACAGAACACAAGTGATTAAAACAACCACTATAGAAACAAAAAAAAAATAATACAGTTCTGCTATTTACATACAGAGATCAGCAACAATGAATACCCGTATTGGTGGTCCTCCTGGTCTTACCTAATTAGAAGCATTGTTAAGTGAGACTTATGCTTATATTTCTAGGCAGAAATCCAAGCAATTACAAATGCACTAGACAGTAGAAAACTTCAGACTCACAACTTTAAATTTAGATCTATAGTGTAAAATTCCATCTAGCACCAACTTTAAATCTGATAATTCAACATATAACCCTATAACCAGTTATTACATCACACTCACACTGCAATAGGGAAATGAAAAAGCAGACAAATTGTCATCAATGGAACAACCTGAAAAAGCACAGATCTAGGTATGTAAAGGAAAATGATCACATCTTACCTTTTAAAATTTCTACTTTCATTCCAGCAGAGAGCAAATTTTTATCTTTTAACATGACACAAAATATATTGAACCCCACTGTTCTCACCTCATAAAAACTGTCAAACATCTTTTAGAATATCTCAACTTTATTTCACCAAGACAGACCTTATCAACTTTAATCAAGTAAAAACAACACCCTGAATGGCAGTATGAAACACTCCATATTTTTCCATGGACCAGAATAACCCTAGTTCTATGTAGTTAATGCAGTATTAAGTTATTTGGTGCCTAACTCCTTACAGAATTCAGTTTTCTTTGCTGTAAAGATAATGCTGGAATGTACTCAACCACTAGTAGTGCACTTAGGACAGGAAATCAAATTTGAATAACATCTATTAGTAATTCTCTGAGAACTATTTTTCTGATAAGTAACAGTTGTCACTGTTATGTCTGTATTCAAATGTGTCCTTAAGAAGAACAGGTTTGTAAATAAATGATCAATACTTACACAAGTAATCCACTCAGTTCCTTTCAAGATTGATTGGTGCTTTTACTTGACAATTCTGATCAATACTGTAATACAAAGCACTGGTTGTGCTAGAGAATCAGGCAACACATCTTAACAACATTCTCAATAAATTGGAATGTTGCAGAATTGGTTATATATAGTCTGAAGCTTAATGACTTCTGGCTTTTGGAGGGCCCTAAAAAGGGCCCAAAGAAAGAGATAGACAGCTGCAAAGAAAGAATAGAAGTCCTTGTGGTAATAGGTCATGCTAATAGAAAGTGACAATACAAATATACATATATATATACTCTTTTTATAATACAAAATAAATGAACAATGAAATCTGTTACGGCCAGTAGATGAAGGTATCAAAAAGTCAGTTCAAATATTCCTCCATTCTCTCCCATTTACAATGCAATCATGGTCCCAACAAAATTTTTAAAATGCCATGCTGTTTTTGTCCACCAGAATGAATTATATTCTTAGGGCAATTCACAGCTCAAACAATCTTTGTCATACCCTAAACAAACAGATCAGGTCTTAACAAATGGGGAGATAAAGCCTTTTCTTTATACCTAGTAGTAACTTAGTACCATTTTTACAAATGCACCTGCTTGACTATAATCATATAAAACCCCAGAGTACATTGACATTATTCCACTGCTCAGCAGCACAGGCTAAAAAAAATAACTTGTGATCCTAATAATATAAATACACACATTTTAAAAAATTCAAAATGGAGAAATGAATGTTTTAACTAAATTTCTGTCTGGTATTTGTTGTTGATGTTTCTTGTTGTTTTTTTGTCTGATATTTATTGTTGTTTTTTTTTTTTATACTTTTTTTTTTTTTTCAGACTAAAATTTACTTCCAGAACTTTTTCTTTTGTTATTTTTTTTATTTACTCATTTGTTTTCTCCACACACTGTTAACAACTAGACAATGGTAATACTTTGATGTGATTTAAAATAAGCATTTTATCATGAAAAAACAAAACAAGCAACACAATAGTGCTGCTAATAAACAATATTTTGTTTTTTCACATTAAAATGCATATATACAATAATAATACTCTTAGTTTTGCCATTCTACTGTAACATTGCAAATGCAATCACCAACAATACAACTGGCCGCATTGATGAATGAAAGTAAATGAAGTATATAAAAATTCCCTTCTGAAAATGTACAATATTAACAAATGTCTTCTTCTTGTCACTCGAAACAGCCGCATTTGCACAGTAAGAGGATGCACATATACAAGTGCAAAGTTCATATATATTGCAAACTATTTTGCATTACAAAAATGTAGCTGGTTTAACACCAGTTCTACATGAGTTACTTGTTAACAAATGCGGAATGTGAGCTGGAAAATTACACTTTCACATAACACACAGCCATAATTGTTGATTAAAATCATAATTAAACAAGAAGAACCTATTCTTAAAATAAAGCCAAAGTATTTCTGACTAAAAGAGACTTGTAGCAGCATGTAAAGTGCTGTCTAAAAGTACAGTTACAAATCAGGAAAATGGCTACATTTGCTAAATCAACATCTTTGTAGGGTTTATGTCAAATATTTATAAAAACAAGGACTTTTCAATTTATAATTTGAAAACAGGAAAAAAAAAAATAAAATAAATAAATAAATAACCTATATATGCTTTCGCCATCAAAATGAAACTGAAAAAAAAAAATTGATTCTAGGGTCAGCCTAAAGAAAATTCATCTTATAATTCTTACAACAACAAAATACTCTAGCTACATAGCAATAAAAAAATAAGTCACATATTTCACATGAACACATTCAAGTATTAGCAACAAGATTTCAAAGTAGAATCAAAGGAACATTATGACAAAAAACTGACTTATTACCACAAGGAGTTCAAGGGAAAAAAATATAAGGATTTAGGTTGTTTTTTTTTTTACTATTACCATTAAATTTATATTTCTTAAAAAAAAAAAACCTACAGTTGTGCGAACAGAGGTCTTCCTAGTATAAAACTATAACGTTTTTTTTTCTAGCTTAATACATTTTTTTCTATTGAAATAACTTTTAAGGCAAGTTGAAATTCTGACAATGGTCCAATTGGAAGTCAAGAAGAGTTAAGTCACAGTCATTTAAGTTGAATCATAAGCATAATTCGTTGTCCATCAATACAAGTCTTTTCTTTTTAATATAACTTCAAAATATCCTGATCTTTCTATGCAGCCACTTGACAGCTCAGAAGTCCTTGGAGAGAGACAACACTACCAACAATGGGAGATGAAGGAATCAATGTTGACTGCAACCATTCTAAAGGAGGTAACGGTAGCTGGCTTGGGTGTGGAGCAATGGACGATTCCATTGCATAAGCATTACAGATTCTAGATGAATTGGAACTGAGGCTACTGTCAGATTCTGCTGAACGAGACAGAAAATCAATATTGCAATGACTGACATTACTTTCAGAATCTGATAAACTGCTCAATGTATCTGTGCTACCTCCTCGAGGAAGAGCCCTAGGACTACCTCTACCATTAAATGATCTTTTTTGTGATTTATGAGGTATCCTGTGGTTACTAGGGCGCAGCTTTTCTTCAATAACATCAAACTGGCCAGGATTGGCCTGCATGTCTTGATTCTGAAAAAGTGAGCTGGAATTCACACTTGTATATTTGCGCTGTCCCTGGCGCCATAAATCTGCAGGAAGTTTCTGGCGTGCAGCTGAAGGCATCCTCTCCTATAATAAAAACAAAACAAGCCTCTAAACCTTGTTAGATTAAAATTTAATACACTGAAGGCTAGATTTTTTAAAATTGATTATTCAAAATCATTCTTCTAACCTGATTATAATGTAGTTAGTAAAACAGACTTGATTAAACAAAGAAGCATAAGATTTTACTTAAGATCTTTCTGAATCTAGATAGGTTATAAGTCAAGATCGAGAATTAATCCAGATCTAACTAAACTAAATCTATTCTTGTCTATAAAAAACAAGATCTATAAAATACCTATTAATATTAAAATAGTGCTAGATAATCTAATCTAGTCAATCTAGATTTCTTGAGTTAGCTTCACTCTAGGTCTAGATCTAAATTTTGAGATTGATTTACCTAGATCTAGACTAGTATCAATATCCAAAAAAATTTTGACATTGCAACTGAGTGTTAATAGTAAGTCTTAATATTCTGACTTGACATAGATTCATAGATCTACTAGACATCTGATCTGGTCTAGTACCGTTTGAGTATAGTTATAAGTTATACTTATAAATTTATATAGAATATACTAAGTTAATATAGATATCTAGACTCTAGATCTAGAATATAATCTAGAATTTAGAATCTAGACTACCTAGTATAATTATCCTAGTATATTATTATAATATTATATATATATGACCTTTTTAATAATTAGTATATAGTAGATCTATATAAAGTATATACTCATTATTATATAGATCTAGTCTAGATCATTAGATGATATCATGATACTGATAGAGATGTCTTAATTTATGAACTTATTAGTCATTGTATTGTCTAGAATCTACTAGACTAGATTGTCACTACTACTAGTGACTAGAGACTCACTAGATCTAGTAGATCTATCTAGATTCTAGACTCTAGACTAATCTAGAGTTCTAGACCTACCAAGTCAAGTCCAAGTTCTTCAAGTAGATCTAGAATATTCTAGAATCTAGTGATTCTAGTCTAAGTCCTAGTATAATAATAATGATAACATATTAATTATATTTATATTAGTATTAGTATATTGTAATATAGTCTAGATCTAGTTTATTTACTAATTATTTAGCTCTAGAATCTAGATTCTAGATGTATTATAATTTTGTCTAGACTCTATTATACTCTATATAGAGAATATCTAAAAATAGCCAACAAAACAAACAACAAAACTTTATAAAATAAGGGCAAAACCCAAGGTCCAAGGACACAAAGAAAACCTCAGCCTGAGCCAGCTCATTTAACTTGACATTTTTTAGCTTACCTAAAGAAGCGTTGCTAAAGTTTTCGTATATGATTCAAATTCCTTAATAAAGCTGAACAGCTTTAACTACATCTAAATATACTAAAGTTACAAATTAGCCTATTTCTTTTACTAGTAGATCTACAAATCGTCGTATTTTAAAGTGAAACATTCAAGAATCAGCCGAATTCGCTCGTAAACAAAGCTCGCATAGGACCATCGCTCCCACAATTCAACAGATTGTGACGTTTCTGTTTTCACCAATCCATACTCGCTTATTTTTAGATATGTTGATAGATGCGCACATTTGCTATTATTAGAAAAAAAAATTTCACGGTCACGTGGAAGGCTGATGTCAAGAGGTTAAGATTACTTATTTAGATCTAGATGATCTAGACTAGCAGATCCATGGGTTGGGTAGATGCGAATGCATATGTTCTTTGTAGATAGATCCTTATACACAATTCGTCATTCACGTATACAATTAATTCAATAAATATCTATTGAAGTTTTAAACATTTCCTTATATTATCTTACAAAATACAGATGTTAGGGCCTACTTAAAAAACAAATGATGATTGCGTCCTACGTCATCTAGTTACTATTTTACTGGCTGATATATGCCCCCCCCCCCCTTTTAATCAGGCAGGCCTAACAGTTATGAAATCTAGATAAAAATAATCTAAATCTACGAATAATTTCTAAATTTAAAAAAAAAATGAAGACTGTACAAGTTTATTTGCGCGTTTCTTGCTTTCACCATTTTCCGTAACTCCACATGTATAGGCTATGTAGGCATATGTAGGCCTATAGATAGATCTAGTTAATACTAGTATATAGATTTCATTGGCGTAGCCAGGATTTTTTTCGGGGGAGGGGGGTTGGGGGAGGAATTTTTCTTCTCCCACCCTCCGCAAAAAAAATAGAGAGAGGTGTGTGTGTGTACAAATATAACAACTAATCTTTATTACATTCTGACACTTCATTCTTTCGGTAGACGTTTATTGTACCCTAGAATTGGCTCTTCCTTGAGTTAGTGGGAAAATTGTAGACTCCCCGCCATTGTTAGCAAGGGGGTCTGGGGGAGCGCTGGGAGCCCCGCCGCCAAGCACTATTTCCGGTATTAAAAGCCAACAAAATGCATATTCTGGGGTATCTACAGTGCATTATCCTGCTATTTAAATGTTTTATTTAAAAACCTTATTTGCTATTCTTACTGATTTAGATCCTCCCGCGTCGGTCAGTGCATTGGGCGGCAAGCTGCTTCCACAAAAAACTGTCACTGGCAATGTCTGAAGCCTCTTCCCACCTGCTCTGAGGACCTCCGTGAAAGTGTGGCGCCAAGTTGTACTAGGATGTCTCTGTTTGTGCTTTCCTCGTAATGGCCTCCATGTCATCGCAACTCTTAGTATGCGTAATTCATTTTGTTGGAGAACATGTCCCACAAACGGTACCTCATGCGACGCTCTGTCACAACCTTACTAAGGGGTCGACTCCCAGTTCGGCAAAGGATTTCCTTGATTGAGACCCAATCTCTATAACTAACTCCTAAAATCAGTCTTAGCCTTCTTTGTTGAGACACATTTAGTCTTTTTCAATTTCGGCAGATGACTATTCACTGCACTTTATTAATGGAGCCCAGCCACTGGTAGAAATTTGTAACCATCTCTTGGCTACGCTCTTGGAATTAGGTGACTGTAGTTTGCTTTAGATTTCATATTGAAAAGGGAAGTTTTTATCGTCAAATCTGGAGAGGAGTTTAAACTCAAAACCCCCAATTGGCTTGGCTACGCTCAAATAATTTTAGTGTGTAATTTGCTTTTTTTTTTATATTGACGAGTTATTTTTTAGCATCAAACCCTTCTGAAGTGGGGGTTAAACTCAAAACCCCTTTTAGCAACGCTCATAGCATTTTTTTTTTACATTGAAGATGTATTTTTTAGCTTCAAATCCCGCTGGCGGGGAGTTTAAACTCAAAACCTCTTGGCTACGCTCATAGATTTTAGAGTGTGTAATTTGCTTTTTTTTTTTATTGAAGATGTATTTTTTAGCTTCAAACTCCACTGGAGGGGAGTTTAAACTTAAAACTGAGTCTAAACCCATTTATCTACGAACATAACATTTTGAGTTCATAATTTGCTTTTTTTTTTCATATTGAAGTGGGGGTTTATCGTAAATTTTGGAGGGGGTTTTAAAATCAAAATCTTCCTTAACTGTGCTCTTGGAATTTGGGAACTGTCGTTTGCATTTTTGTTTGTTTTGTTTAATAGAAGATGGGGATTTAACTGCAAAAAACCCTGGTAGGGGGTTTTAACTCAAAACCCCCAGGTAGGGGTTTTAATAAAAAAAAAACTTTGGCTACGCTCATAACATTTTGAGTGCATAATTTGCTTTTTTTTTTCATATTGAAGAGGGGGTTTATCGTAATTTTTGGATGGGGTTTTAAAATCAAAATCTTCCTTAACTGTGCTCTTGGAATTTGGGGATTGTCGTTTGCATTTTTTTTGTTTTATAGAAGGGGGGGATTTAACTGCAAAAAACCCTGGTAGGGGGTTTTAAACTCAAAACCCCCTGGTAGGGGTTTTAATCTCAAAACCCCCTTGGCTGCGCTGGGGCAAGTGATGGTTTAGTATTAAAATCTCACCTAAAATAAACAAAATCAGTCACTAAAGTTCGTCTCCCCCCTCCCGTGGGGGGATTTCATTACGGGGGGGGGGGGGGGGAGGGCGAACCCCCAACTCCCCCCCCTGGCTACGCCCATGCTTTGTAGTCTAGTAGAGATTTTTAAATTGAAATGGATATAATGGATATATCATCTAGTATTATGATAATCATTTTACTCGGAGGTGTTGAACTAATAGACACATTAAAACGCTTTTTTGTTGAGGCTGAGAGAGAAAACACACTTATTTACACACACACACACACACACACACACAAATAGGCGCCGGTACTCGGTGATGGATTGCCTAACTTTTAACTACTAATAAATTAATAATAAACGTTAAAGTACAAGAAAAGTAATACTTTTTTGCCCACATTGGAAAAGGTGCCGGCACGCCGTATCGTTGCGTACCGTCACAAAAAAAAAGCACTGTACTTAAATATATATATTTTATATATATATATATATATATATATATATATATATATATATATATATATATATATATAATGGGCATAGCTAGTAGATTTTCGGGGGTTCAACCCCCCTCCCGGAAATCGATTTCACCAAAGCATTTGACCGAGACCAATCGTTAAAATAGGCCTCAACATTGAGCTGCGACGTCGCAACCTGTAGGCAGCTTTGGCCAATAACTCGTTGCCAAGTCGTACCGACATGTAATGGCAACGAGCTATTAGTCTCTACTGCCCACATATAGCGTTACAGGTCAGTGTTTAAGGCTTCTATGACGATTGGTCCATTGGCGGATCCAGGTGGGGGGCGGTAGGGGCGATCGAATTTTAGTATAGAATTCACACAATTTGTATACGAATTTATTACTTATGTTAAAAATATATACTAATTATTTATATTTCAACCTATTTTTAGATTATTTTGACCCCCCTCTAGTATGTTGGCCGATTTGGTGGGGTCGGGAGGGGGCGATGGCATCAATCCCGCCTCCCCCCATAAACTTTTGAGTGGTGGGAGGGCGGTCCAATTTATTTGTAGAAATCACAGCTTGCTAACACAATCAATTAAATATTTATATGATTAAAACTTGTTATTGGTATTTTAACCGATCTTTATATTATGTCGTTCCCCTGTTGGCCGATTTGGGGGTGGGGGGGCGAATAACTCTACTGCCCTTCCCACCTAAACCCTTTGAGTGTGGTCCGGGGTGGGGGCGGTCCTACTTTTATGGAGAAATCATAGTTTGGGAACAAAATTAGTTGAATATCTATCTCTACATATAATTCTCTTCTTCCCTCAACAGAAGTAAAGGAAAGATCACTCTCTTATTTCTGCGGATAGTGCACGAGAAAACAAGAGTAGTATTCACACAAAGGATGACTGGCTGCGCGCTTGACCGGCGCCGGAGGTCACGGCTTGACTGCCCGCTCCCACCCCCCTTTGTACTGCGGGAGGTTTGGACTAGGAACTAATCTAAGTTATTTACTATGTATATATATATATATATATATATATATATATATATATATATATATATATATATATATATATATATATATATATATATATTGTTACGACCCTATTGGCGGCGCAAAAGGGTTAACTATAGGCTCAGCTGACACACCCGTGAATCACTCAGGTCAGCGGGGCCATGGACAAGGGACAGTACTACGATGACAAATATGACCAATGTTATGGTCATGTGATCGAAAGCCTGCGGTACGAGTGACACAGTGTGTAAGAAAGCGGCAGTTCAAGACCGGAGAGCGTGGAGACCAGGACTGTTAGTTGGCCATGAAGTCGGTCCTTGTGGAGTCCTCAAGTGTTATGTACGAGTCTAGGAAGAAATAGAGACAGTAGAGTTGTATACGGTGATGTACAGTTTAACATTCGTAGTAGCTTATTGTGTTGCCAATTGTGTCGTATTGGCTGTCTTCTACTTATTCACTCATTATTAAAGTACCAGATTATTGTGGAGCTCTTGTTGGCAGGTTCTTGATGTGTTGATGTGTTGTGTTGTGTTTAGCAGTGTTTATAGAAGGCCGGAGTAGAAGAGAATCGTAACACTGGTGTCAGAAGTGGGATCTGAATCGTTTCGGATAAGAACGGATCCGCTATGGCTACTATGAAAACGTAAGACCAACTCCGTGTGAAGGAACTGAAGGAAGAGCTCCGTGATCGAGGCCTGAAGACGAGCGGCAACAAAGAAACCTTACAAGCACGCCTTCGGGAAGAACTGGTGAAGGAAAAAGAAGATCCGGACACATATCTTTTTGAGGTCGAACCGGACTTGCTGGAACAGATCAATTACAAGATAGATGCCATGGACACCAAGATAGACACGATGGACTCTGGAATCAAAACGGAGTTATTGGCAATGAACCAACGCATACATGCTGTGGAGGAGAGAATCACCAACATTGACGAGCAGATGAATCAGAGGGTCGACGCAGTGGAGAAGGCCATCGACGAAATGAAGATACAAGTCCAACGCAAGCACACAAATGTACCAGAAGCAGATATGACGTCATTTGTACCTGAAGTCTCCGGGAAAATGAAGCCCCCCGTATTTGATGGTTCCGTGTCCTGGTCAGTATACAAGAAGCAATTTGACGCAGCAGCCAAAGTTAACAAATGGATCAGTGAGGAGGAGAAAGCAACAGCCCTTGTGTTATCCCTAAGAGGAAAAGCCTCCGAATTGCTACAGTCTCTACCGAACCAGCAAGACTTCGCCGCCCTAGTCCAGGCTATGGAACTCCGATACGGGGATGAACATCTGCAAGAAGTATATCGTGTGCAACTAAAGACCAGACAACAGCGCCCCGATGAAACACTACAGGAACTAGAGACAGACATTGAACGCCTCGCACATCTGGCCTACCCAACCGCCGCACAAGATTTTCTGGAAGTCATTATTACAGACGCTTTCATTGATGCCCTTCGAGACCCCGAGTTAAAGAAAGCCACCAGAGTTAGTGGTAAACGTAAGGCCAGTGAAGCCCTCGTATATGCTCTCTCATATGAAGCCGCCAAAGACGCATCAGGGAGCACTCATCAAGGCCGAAGGTTAGAAGTCAAAGAGGAAGAATTTACACAACTTGTGAGAAGGGTGACAGAGGCAATAGATGAACGACGAACAAACCAAGTACCAGAAAGTCAACCTAGGGTTCCTGTACGATGCTGGAATTGTGGTGAACTCGGTCATATACAAAGAAGCTGCACTAGAAGATTTGCGCAAACTGGAACCCATTACAGATCAGAAAGGTATGCACGACCAAATTCTCGGGGCTACCAGGGAAAGAAACTAGCACGCGCCGGCTTCAAGGGGCGGAACCCGGCGACACAGAGAATGAGAGCCCCTGCAACCATCATCCCGGTCGCCGTGCTAGGGCAAAGTAAGAGTCTAAAGGTCATCGGGAAAATTGGATGTCAAAACTATCACTTCCTCCTTGATACTGGTGCCTCACGATCAGTCATCCGGACGGATAAAGTGGACAATAGCAAGAAAACGCCAGTTAGGGCCTACTCGTTGAAAACAGCCAGTGGAGAACTGATGCCCATAAAAGGCCTGATCGACATAACAGTCGAGATCGGAAATCAGTCATTCAAACACGAATTCCTGATTGCTGACGTCACAGATGACTGCATAATAGGACTCGACTTCATGCTGAAATATGGCTTTTCTTTGAATATCGGCGGAGGCACTTTACAATGTGGGGACCTCGAAGTACCCTTGCTTGGCGACGAAAATGAAGAAGATGGCCGAGCCAGAAGGGTTATGTTGGTGGAAAATACAACCTTGCCTGCTAAGTCGGAAATGATCATTTGGGGGAAGATTGAGGACGACTATCCCACGACAAAAACCGCGCTGGTAGAAAGCTTGAACACCAACTATAACGGGATAGCAGTAGGAAAGACACTAGTCACGATTGGGAAAGACCAAAAGGTACCCGTAAGAATTATGAACCTCGGCACAGAGGAGAAACATTTACGGGAAGGAAGCCTCATCGCTGGTTGCCATGCTCTAGAGATGATAAGAAACTGCAGCAGTGAAAATCCCGACGGAATACTCAAGCCCAGTGAACCCCAGGTTACTAAACTTCTGGCAGAAGCCAAAACGATCTTGTCAAAAGAACAGTACACCAAAGCAGAACGATTCCTAAGAGAGTTCTCTGACATATTGCCATCTGATGAAATGGACGTTGGGCGAACAAACCTGATCCAGCATCGAATAGACACAGGAAACACTAGGCCCATCCGACAGCAACCACGTCGCCTGCCGCTAGCAAAACATCAAGAAGCTATGGACATGATAGAACGAATGAGGCAGCAAGGGGTTGTTGAACCATCCAACAGTCCGTGGTGTTCACCCATAGTCTTGGTAAAGAAGAAAGATGGATCCACTCGATTTTGTGTCGACTATATATTACTAAATGACGCCACACACAAGGACAGCTATCCGCTTCCTAGGATTGACGACACATTGGACACACTTGCTGGGTCACAGATCTTTTCCACCCTTGACCTAAAGAGCGGTTACTGGCAAGTGGGACTACACCCCGAGGACAGAGATAAAACAGCCTTCTCTGCTGGTAATGGTCTCTGGCAATTCACCGTGATGCCTTTTGGCCTCTGTAACGCCCCAGCCACCTTTGAAAGACTAATGGAGCATGTGCTAAGAGGACTCAACTGGACCACGTGTCTTGTTTACTTAGATGACATTATCGTCATAGGCAGAACCTTCGAGGAACATATTGCAAACCTGAAGGAAGTGTTTGAACGAATTAGAAACGCTGGAATGAAATTGAATCCAAAGAAGTGCTCCTTGTTCAGAAGGACTGTCAAGTACCTTGGGCACATCGTGTCAAAGGAGGGAGTCAGCACAGACCCGGATAAAGTTGAAGCCGTAAATGGATGGCCGATCCCCGCTAATATCCAGGAGTTAAGAAGCTTTCTTGGACTCTGCACGTATTACAGACGTTTTGTGCCTAATTTCTCTAGCCTCTGTAGTGCCCTTCATCAATTGACAGAACCGAAGCGGCCGTTTATTTGGACAACGGAATGTCATGAGGCCTTTGAGAGACTTAAAAAGGCTCTTGTTTCATCGCCCATTCTGGCCTACCCGATACCAGCAGAGACGTTCGTACTTGACACTGATGCGAGCAATACCGGAATAGGTGCTGTCTTATCCCAAAAGGTAGATGGAACTGAGAGAGTCATAGCGTACTTTAGTCGGAGCTTGTCCAAAGCCGAGAGAAACTACTGTGTCACAAGACGTGAGCTACTGGCAGTTGTGGATGCCATACAACATTTTCACAAATACTTATATGGGCAAAAATTTATCATTAGGACAGACCACGCTGCTCTACAATGGCTGTTGTCATTTAAAAGTCCGGAAGGACAAGTCGCCAGGTGGATTGAACGTTTGCAAACCTATGACTTCGAGACACAACACCGAAAAGGACAAACTCACCAGAATGCTGACGCGCTGTCTCGACGACCTTGCAGAATGGAATGTAAACACTGCAGCAAGGTTGAAGAAAAGGAAGTTATCGTTGATTGTCGACATCTTGGGGTACAAGCTTCCGGGTCATGGTCCGACGAAAGAATCCGAGAAGACCAGTTAAAAGATGAGGACCTGGCTCCCATTCTGCTTATGAAGGAAGACGGACAAAGACCAGAATGGCATCACCTTTCTGATAAAGGAGCTGCTACCAAGGCATATTGGGCACAATAGGACTCACTGGCAATCGACAATGGAGAAAACTCACGCTCTAGCCCGCAGAAACATCAAGATCAACAGTGACCAGATGAAGACAAGGTACGACAAACGGGCCAATGCCGCTGGGTTTCATGAGAACGATCTGGTGTGGCTGTACAACCCACAAAGACGAAAAGGCAAGTCCCCAAAGCTTCAAACAGACTGGAAAGGACCCTACCGCGTGATAAAAAGAATCAACGATGTCGTGTATCGAATACAGAAGAGCCCAAGATCCAAACTGAAGGTCGTCCACATCGACAGACTCAACAAGTACCATGGTGAAGCTGGATCTGCCCGGGACGGACAGATCTAAGGTGGTGGCACAGATGGGGGTAGTGGCGTGTGTAGTCAGCCGTCGCTTTTGCTGCAGAAATGAGCGCCTCCGTCAGCCAGACAGAACCAGACAACGTTGTGTCTTACATCAAGCCTGTAGCTGGGGACATTAAAGACATCTGTCAATCTGTCAGTGCTGATGAGAGGGACCCGAATCCTGATGGCTGCACTCAGATGTTTGGCGAGAACTTTGTGTGTCGAGCTTTGCAGGGAGAACGCCAACTCCAAGAAACCCATCGGCAAGGTCTGCACCCAACAGACGTTTGTCCAGCTGACGAGACCTGGTGATGGTCAAGTAAGTGAACTGGAGCCTGATGCTGAAGATGAGGGTCCTTCGCAAGTAGAGTGCTGCCAACTTGCTCCGCTAGTTTGCCCTCCGGACAAGCCTGAAGATGATGTGTGCCACTATCTCTCCTCCTGTGGACCTGACACCCATTCCCAAAAACCCGTCTCTTGAAAACCCTATGAAACAACCTGATAGGCCAGCGATCTTGGTGACCCCAGTCCTGACATCCTATCCCTCCCCGTGTGTTAAGTGGCTGCCCTCAGAAGTGAGCGACCGAAGAAGGCGACGTTTGCTCAGTCCAAAGTGCATGGCGATGCAACCACGACGTCAGTGCAGCCAGGTGAAGGTCACCTGGAGTAGGAGAAAGAGACATACGCCGAATACAACGCAGATGGCTCCATCGAGATGGCAATATAAGCCCATTGTCGCCCCCACCGATAGACCTCCTCCTGCATCGATTCACCTCCACTGCCCATGTCGTGTGATAGATTTTGTCCGGGACGGACAAATCTGAGAAGGGGGCAGTGTTACGACCCTATTGGCGGCGCAAAAGGGTTAACTATAGGCTCAGCTGACACACCCGTGAATCACTCAGGTCAGCGGGGCCATGGACAAGGGACAGTACTACGATGACAAATATGACCAATGTTATGGTCATGTGATCGAAAACCTGCGGTACGAGTGACACAGTGTGTAAGAAAGCGGCAGTTCAAGACCGGAGAGCGTGGAGACCAGGACTGTTAGTTGGCCATGAAGTCGGTCCTTGTGGAGTCCTCAAGTGTTATGTACGAGTCTAGGAAGAAATAGAGACAGTAGAGTTGTATATGGTGATGTACAGTTTAACATTCGTAGTAGCTTATTGTGTTGCCAATTGTGTCGTATTGGCTGTCTTCTACTTATTCACTCATTATTAAAGTACCAGATTATTGTGGAGCTCTTGTTGGCAGGTTCTTGATGTGTTGATGTGTTGTGTTGTGTTTAGCAGTGTTTATAGAAGGCCGGAGTAGAAGAGAATCGTAACAATATATATATATATATATATATATATATATATATATGTAAATAGCAGGGCCGGACTTAACCATTCTGGGGCCCTATGCGAAACGGATTTCTCGGGCCCAAGTTTGTGTAGGGAAGCGGATAATAAATGAAATTTAAGAGTTTAAGAGCTTCTGGTAAATCGACAGGAGGACGCGGGAAATCTGTTTTAAGTTATAAAATGGTTTAATTTAATTATTTATACACCTTGAATTAGCGCGGGTCCCATGAAAGTGCGGATCCTTTGGTCACATAGGTTGCAGTGGCCTAAGACCGACCCTGCAAAATAGCGGCGTATGCTATGCCGCCGGTCGACTAGTTTAAAATATTAATCTCCTTGCATTAAATATCGGATGTGACAGCGCTATACATCTATAAATTATTGTAATTATTGTAATAATTTTCATCATTAATGACTTCATACTAAGCATAAGTTTGCCATTAATTATAATAGTCTAGTATAAAAATTGATTTAGATCTAGATTAAATAATTTTTTTGTAAGCCTTAAGTGTAGTATTTTTAGATCTATGTTGTTAAAATAAACAAAAAGAAACTTACTTTTTCTTTTCAAATCGCAGAAAGTAGAGCTTTTATACCCATTATGAGCTGTAAATAAGTTGGGTGGTTTACAATTTCGCGGCTGTGTGTATGTGTTAAAGTTAATTTTCTATGAAGCATTGTTAAAGAGCTAATTGTCGCGCCTATTTTTTTTTCCTGCGTTATATCAATGTTTTCTAACTTAACCTCTCTCATCCCTCTTTTTGGTTAAATTTCATTGGAACCATTAAAAGACGAGGGAGGGAAGGAGCAAAAAAATTGGAGTGCCATCAAAGGCCCATGCCGACCAGCGAAATAATTAGGCCAAACACAACCTCGAAGACATCAAAGCAGTCCATGCCGCTCGTGCATAGCAGAAAGTAAGGTCAAAAGTTTTGCAAATGATAACATGTACAGTGTATAGTGTTTTTTTTTTTTTATATTCTTGTTGAATTTCAAACAAAATTAATTGTAATAAGAATTTAAAAAAACAACAACAAGAAAACGTGTTCGGGCCTTTGTGTCTTGCTGCTGTCACTTTTTGTTTTAAAGCTGTCTGCATTGAAAATTTTTTTCCTTTGGTACCGGCCCACCGGACCTTTGCCCGTTTGCCCATATAGCCAGTCCGCCCCTGCTTGAGTAACTTCTTTGTGAACAGAATTAGATATAAATTTTAGTACAATATAGGCAAATTTTAATTTCAGATGAAATAAATAAATGTAGTTGACTCAACCAATAATATAAAAATAGTATTCTGAACATAATAAAACACATCTTTTCACTATGGCAATTAAGACCGCTGACGACAATCTTGCATCATCCACAACCAATCTCTAACATCTCCCCATCGTCACACTAATTCTTGCACACGCCGAACAGAGCTTCAACTAGCCGTATATGAATAATCATACAATCACAACTATAGATCTAAGTGGTTAGATTGGTCTGATTTTAACACAACGAGGGAACCATGTTTGGTTCGAATAAACAAATAATTGTTCTATTGTCTCCCTTGCCCTAAAAAAAAACAAAAAAAAAACTTAAATAGACTTGTATTGCCTTACAACTCTGTTTTGCAGTTTCGTCCGATATTCGAGCCTCAAAGGAGTCAATATAAAACTATAGATTTAGACTGCCATGTAAATCACGGGACGATTTTTTTAAAGAGACATTTTGGAAATCGTATAGAACTATGAAAACTGTTATAGTCCATTCTTGTTTTTGTTTGTGTGTGTATTACCTCCGTTTTGCTCCAAAGTGTAAGTGCATAGGAAATGTTGACTACATTTTACTCTTCGACATCAAAATATGAAAAAGTACCTAAATGTAGATCTATAGATCTAGATCTAGTTCTAGTAGTTCTAGTATAAGCTGAGCGATATTTACGAAACTATGCTGAGACGAAATAGTTTATTTAGCCGAATCCGGTTAATCGTACATTCGGTTAATCAGGCTTGCCGATAATTCGGACCGAATCCTAAGTTACCCAAACAGATTCTACTATACATTCGAATGTTTCAATTGGACAAAAAACGATCGTTGTAAAATGTTTTGTTGTAAAATGTTTTACATGTTTCGGATGTTCCGTCAGAGTTGAAGATAGTTTACTTCCTAGTCCAAACCTCCCGCAGGACGACGGGGGATGGGAGCGGGCAGGGTTTGAACCCGGGACCATCGATAAATCCAAACGACATTCCAGCGCGCAATCCGCACGACCAGGCAGCCATCCAGCCACGATCGTCTGACGGTGTGATCTGATTTGATTCGACTATATGCCTATTTAGATTTACACTACCTACTCACAAAATGAGAGTGTCCGAGTATGATTAGGGCCTATAGTCTAGATTCTAGAAAGTGTAAGAATCAATGCATAATAAAATATAGAAAAAAAATCAGTACTCAAAATCAAATTGAAAATTACCAATCACCACGTTTAAAATACGAACATTGATGTTTTTTTAAAAAAAAGGCAGTTCTTCATCACATTGGCTAAAATTAGCTTACATTGTAGGCTAACTAGTACAAGTTTAACTATAGGCCTACGTACGGTCCCTACTTGCCAAACATCAGCAAAAGCTAAAAGAACCTTTACACAGTTGACAAGACGTCAAATTAATTCAAATGACTACATCATTCAGTTTAAGTCTCAGTAATTTAAATAGGCTCAATATATCTCTAAACATAATATCTAAATAATAATATATAATAATATCTATCCAGCCAAAAGTAAGCGGATCCAGAACTACAACAGTAAGGAGAGGAGCGCTGTAAGCATTTAATTGCATTCTTAGATGCATAAACGCATCTCCTGACTTCTGCTCGAATCACTCACTATATATCCATCCAAAAAGCCATGTCAAATTAAGTGGAATAATTAAAGTAAGGTGGGGGCATGGACCAATACCAAAGTGTGATTGACAATTGAGACATATATGTAGCGTATGTAGGCCTAGGAATGTCTCTATTTTGGCATATTCATCGTAAGATTATCTTCGTGTTAAGCAAATACCTATTGTAGTAGGCCTCTTTTGGTCATCAGAAGACGTCAACAGAATGGTGGTTCAACGCGTTGGAAAAATCGACCGTTGTAAAACTCGCAAAATCGGTTTAAAATATTAAAATTTCTAATTTATAAGAACATGTTGAATATTATTTTAACTTTTATTTATAGGCCTACTTATTAATAGGCCCTAACTACATTGCTACTGATTTTTTTCCCTATTAAAAAAAAAAAGATGTGCCTACTATCAACACTTCGCCCAGCAAAATGCGCTCCACAAGTTGTGAAAAGTTGATCTAGATCAGTTGTTCCCAAACTTTTTTGTCTCGTAGACCCCCTGCTTCACTTGTATTGCAATTTTTGCAGATTCATAAACTCATTTATAAAACTAATTTATAACTGTATTGAGTCGAAGAGTGAAAAAGTAATTTAAAGCTACACAAAAAGTTACAATCTTTTTTGACTGATAAAATTTAAACCAAAAAAAAAAAAAATACTGTAATAACTTAAGTGAGGCAACTCAACGAGGACATAGACGTTTATTTACATGGAGACATGACAAACACAAAGGGCATCTGCCTTGAGTACAGCATCTCCATATTGGCTCTCTACTTGGTCGGAAATCGTTAGTGTCTGCATGTCAACATCCTGTTCTAGTCTGGTTACTAGAAGTGCGCATCTCTGCACTAGCCTGGACGGTGGTGCGCATGGCAAATTCATAACATTGCCCCCGTCTTAGCACTTTTCGTCCCGAAAAGAAACACTGCAGTGGAGCTTTGACAGTTCAGGTGGAGGTCGATCGGTGGGAACCACAGACGTTAGGGTGTCTGTTGCCCACAAAGCCATCTGCACATTTTTCCGAGGCCGTCGCTTCCTCTTCTTCCAGTTGGCCAGTCTACGCTTTGACCTCATGACGATAGAGACTGATGCCAGCCACTTAACACAAATGGAGGTTGTGGCGATCACTGTAGTTTCCAGGGCCGTTGTTTTAAGACGCCAAGTCAGCGGACCTTTTCCATGGACGTCTTGTGACACAGTTGTAGGCCCACAGGTAGCCATGTTTTCAAACACATAGTCTTTCTCAGCTTCATCTGTAATGTATGTCCATGGAGCACTCTTGTAATGTTCGATAAGCGCGAGTTCATCCACCACTGCATCAGGTTCTGCTGGAATTGATTCACCATCATTCAAGTCACTCTCACTGATGTAGGCAGAAGTACAAATGTCTGTTAAGTTCAGATCTTGTTTCTGGGTTTCTTGGCATGGGCACTGTCCCCGCAGGACGCCGCATACACAGTTCATGTCAATCGCCTGGATGCAGTTGCCAAGCATCGAGTTCTCTCTTATGCCGCTGCCAAAGTCAAATTCATTGTTTCTGTCTCGGCCATTGTTGGGGCCCGTATTCGCAATTTCCCTCGACGACATCAAAGGCAAGGAATCAGAAACGGTCTTGAGGCTTTCATGGTTCGAGTTCTTATCAAAGGTACTGACAGATAAACAGAGGTCTTTAAGGTCCATAGCAGCCAGCTTGGACGCAGACCCAACGTTGTCTTGATCTGTCCGGCTCACAGAGATACTGGTAACAGGTGCAACAGGAACAAACACTTCAGGCACATAACAGACTTCTCTTGTTTCTTCATTTGTTTCTTTCCTTTCGATTTGAAACATACCGTTCAGATCGTCGAAGCAATCGTCGTCACGTTTCTCGCCTTGAAAGTCACCCCCGACAGACTTGCCCACAACACAGTCACAGACGGCGCTCCAATCCCCAGCGCCTCCATCACCACTGTTTGTGCAGCCACAGTCCTGACCATGCAACTGCTCCTTCCTTAACGAGTTTATTCCTCCTTTTGCTTGCGACACAATGTTATCACTTTGGTCTATTTGGCCTTCTACTGGCAACACACTTTCATCTACTTTGTTCCACATCATGCTCCTCATCTTATTACTAATCATGTTCAATTGTTCCTTAAATGCATCCCCACAGTCTTGGATCTTGCCCATTACATCAACAATCCCAGGCTCAATTTCAAATTCAATCTCCGGATCTTCCTCTTCATCGATCAGAGCTTGCCGCAGACGAGCCGTGAGCGTTTCCCTGCTACCGACAGGTCTTAAACCTCGGTCTCGAAGCTCTTGTTGTAGCTCTTTAATTGAGAGAGCTGATGTAATAGCTTCAGCGATGCCATAGAGATCTAATCATACCTCCTCTCGTTGAGTTGCCTAAAGATCCCACTTCTGACACCAATTGTAATAACTTAAGTGAGGCAACTCAACGAGGACATAGACGTTTATTTACATGGACACATGACAAACACAAAGGGCATCTGCCTTGAGTACAGCATCTCCATATTGGCTCTCTACTTGGGCGGAAATTGTTAGTGTCTGCATGTCAACATCCTGTTCTAGTCTGGTTACTAGAAGTGCGCATCTCTGCACTAGCCTGGACGGCGGTGCGCATGGCAAAGTCATAACAATACGCATTGCTGGAATCACCAAACACACTAGAATTTTTTTTTTTTTTTTTTTTGTGTGCATGTTCATCATTTGTTATTACGGTTATTATGTTTCATATAGAAATTTTTTGTTCTATGAAGTAGTCCTTCAAACATTAAATATTAATTAATTAATCAATTTGCCTTAAATATCATTTTAAAAGTTTTCGAAAAGAGCAGTTTCTAGTGTGATTTTTCACATCTGGCTCAAATATTGGGCCCGCGGAGCTGTTTTCACTTACATGAGAAGGGTCAAAGATGAGTTACTGGTGCCTAAATCAGTAAGCTTTGGCAGGGGGGACTCATTAGCCTTGGCTTGCAGCCCACCAAGCCAAAGGAAAACTGAATTCAATAATCTGCTGCTTTGCAGCTATACCCAAACATGGGAAAGGTTTCGTGGGTCAGCCCTGGGGATAAATATGGAGCAGAAGACCATTAGGCAGTTTGCAGCTTTAATGCTCATCCCAACGATGTGCCCTTGAACTATAGTGTTTCTTAAAGAAATTTGTTGCATAATAACAGATTTACGTTTATGTAAAACAGTTTTTAAAACTACTTCAATGGCTGGTAAAATCAATGTTTTATCTATAGTGTTTTCCATATTTGGCTATAGGTAAAGAGATCTTATAAGACACTCACAAATCACCATCTTTTCTATATGATGTTGAAGAAAGATTGTGTGGGTTTATTCTGAACTTTATTTTTGAGTTTTTGAAATTTTTTATCACCTTTATTTTTTTACGAGGGTAGCATCGTCTCAAATAATCCTCCAGTGTAATTGGTTTCATATGGTCATAAAAGGGCACTTAGACATCCGCTTATTTAACCAAGGAAATAAATAATCTATGATGTAATATCTAGATTTCTTTTTGTTCAACATTAGTTACATGTAGACAAAAGTAACTATTTACATAAGTATTGAAATTAAATACAACAATTTTACATTTCAATAGCAGGACAAATATTTATAACTAAATTACACATATTTATACGTGCTTGAAATTTGAAATAGTTACATTAACGGAGTGTGAAAATTATAACTTTCTTTAATTGAAATCCACCACCGTAGACCCCCATGGACATCTCATAGACCCCCAATTTACTTTTTCACTTTCATGGTCCCCCTGGAGGTCTTCGTAGACCCCTGGGGGTCTATATAGACCACTTTGGGAATCACTGATCTAGATGAAAGGAGGTGTAAGGGTTGCCCTTATACGTCTGTATAAAGCTTCGTTTTGTTACATAATTATAATTAAAGTCTTACAAAGCTCTGGAAATAAAAAAAACAGTAGTTCATTGAAGAAAAAGTGAAGAACTCTTAATTTTGTGAATATTAACTCTTTCTCTCCTAACTGACGATATCAACGTTGATTTGACCCCATTAAATTTATTTTTGGTTTTATAAACTTTAATTTGTGTTATATAAAAAAAGAGTATGTATTCTTCTATAATTAGACACCTAATATAACATTTTCTGATTACATACAAAAAAGTTATTGAAGTTTAATCATAACACAAACGAGAAAAATGAATAATTCCATTGGAACGTGGAAATTATTACGGAAAGAGTTTAGCAATTTAAGCATAAATTGAAAGTTATAGTTATAGGCCCAAAACAGTGGCGTAGCTAGGGTGGGGGGAGGAGGGGGGAAATTTGAAAATCCACCCCGGGCCCCCACTTGAGGGGCCTCCAAATTAGTTTTTTTTACATTAAATATTAACTATTTCGCAAAATGAGGGGCCCCCAAAGATTGAAAATTCCTAGCTACGCCCTGGCCCAAAGTTATTTGTACACTAGTAAAATCTGAGATTGAAAACATTTTCGGAAAGACGACAAGGAAACAAATCTTTGAAGTTCAAAACTCATCTAATTTGTTCCACTGAATTAATTCCACAGAATTAATTCTGCATTTTCCAAAGCAAAGTCTTTCTTTAAATAGTTGTGACAAATTCTTTCAAGATAATAAAAATTTTATTACATAAAATTACATAAAAACTGTCGCTATATTTGATTATCCTGTTTTATAAGTCATATTTACGGTGGAAAATGAGAAGGGGCGGGGGGGGGGGCGGTAGAATTAAAACGATCAATCAGGTATGGGTCCTCTCTCCATTTTAGATTTATTACTAATGATTAAATTAGAGATTAGCGAGTAATGGGGGACGCTTGATATACGATTGTAATATATAGCATCTATCCATCCATCCATCCCAGTGGCGCTACAGCCCATGGAGGGCTCTGGCCTGCTTTAACACATCCTTCCATTCAGATCTCTCCTGGGCCTTTCGTCTCCACGCCCTAACCCCAAGCTGCTTCAGATCTGCTTCCACATCATCTATCCATCGCATTCGGGGTCTGCCTTTGGGTCGCCTGCCTTTTGGTTTTTGCCTGTATACGATTTTCGCCCCTCTGTCTGACATTCTTTCAAGGTGACCTGCCCAACGTAGTCTGTTCTTTTTTAATTCGTTCACTATTGGTGGGTCTTCATACAATTGATATATCTCATGGTTAGTGCGTGTCCTCCAACCTGTTTGGCACCATAGATTTTCCTAAGAATTTTTCTTTCCCAAGTGTTAAGTAAATTTTCAGATGTCTTTGTCAGTGTCCAGGTCTCACTTGCATATATTGCTGCTGGTCTTATTATTGTTTTGTATATTATTTTCTTGGTTTTCCTTGAAATCGTTTTGCTCTTAAGTAAATGGTGGGTGCTATAAAATGCCCTATTGCCTCCTGCTATTCTTTCCTTTATTTCTGTTAGTATGTCATTTTTTAAATTAATAGTACTTCCTAGATATTTGAAAGTTTGGACGTTTTCAAATTCGTGGTCTTTGATTTTGATATTTTGTCCCTCTGTTTGATTGTCTCTTGTCATTGTGATGTACTTGGTTTTACTGTCATTGACCTCAAGTCCTGCTGGTCGAGATGCTTCTTCTAGTTGTATGAAGGCTCTAGCGATGTCAGAGGTTTCTTTACCCAATAAGGCAATGTCATCGGCATAAGCAAGGTACTGTAAAGGTTGGCTGTATATCGTCCCTGTTGGTTGTGGACCCGTGTTTTCTCTCCTGAAGTAGTTAGTAATAGTTCCCCTTGTGTTTATGTGTATATTTCTTATAACTCTCTCCAGTGTTAAATTGAAAAGCATGCAGGAAAGTGCGTCTCCTTGTCTTAATCCTCGTTTAATCCTAAATTCCCGTGAGTGTTCTCCTTGTATTATGACTTTGCTTTTTGAGTTGTTTAATGTCATGTATAAGTCTTGTCAGCTTGTTGGGTATTCCAAAATCCTGTAGAGTGTCATATAGGTATTTCCTTCTGATACTGTCATAAGCCATTTTATAGTCTATAAAGAGTTGGTGGATTGGTATGTTGTATTCATGGCATTTTTCTAGTATACATCTTAGTGTGAAGATGTGGTCGGTTGTGGATTTGTTGGGTCTGAAACCACATTGGTAGTCACCTAAGATTTCTTCTGAATATTTTCCAAGTCTCTTAGTTATAAGCCTAGACAGTATCTTATAAGTCACATTTAGTAGAGAGATTCCTCTGTAATTACAGCACTTTAACTTGGATCCTTTTTTGTGTATTGGGGTTATAAGAGCCGTTTCCCATTCTGTTGGTATTACTTCTTCTTCCCAAATTCTTGATATTAGTCTGTGTATTTGGGAATGTAAGTCTTTCCCTCCATATTTAATTAGTTCTGCTGTGATTTGGTCCTCTCCTGGTGCTTTGTGTTTCTTCATGGTCCTAATTATTTCTGATGTTTCAATGAGTGTTGGAGGGTTCACTAAGGGATCTGGTCCCCCATGTGGCAGTTCATATTCTCCATTGTCTCCATCTTCAGTGGTATTTAGGATCTCCTCAAAGTATTCAGCCCATCTCTCAATGACCCTGCAGTTTTCTGTGATAAGGTGACCATCTTTGTTCTCACACATGTGTGATCTAGCTTGAAATCCGTTCTTTTCATCTTTAATTTTCATATACATTCCTCTCATGTCTCCCTCCTTTGCTAGTTCCTCAATTTTAGTGATCTTGGACTTTTCCCATTCCCGTTTTTTCTTTCTTACAACTTTTGTGGCCCTTCTTCTTGCTTCATTGTATTGCTGTCTAGTGTTTCTGGTTTCTCTCTGTAGCATTATCATTCGGGCATTGTTCTTCTCTTCTATAGTTTGTCTGCATTCATCATCATACCACCCTATTTTCTCGTTCTTTTGTTTAAATCCAACTACCTCTTCTGCTGTTCTTTTGATAGCATGCTTTATTATTTCCCAATGCTCATTTATGTTATTTTCGCAGTCCTTTTCTAATGTTGTCAGTTGCGTTTGGAGTGCCATTCTATAAGTTTCTGCAACAAGTGGATCCTTTGTGAGTTTTTGACTATCATATTGCTGTGCTCTCTTTCTTTGGTAATTGTGTATGGTACTTATTCTTTGTCTAAGTTTAGCTTTTACTAGTAGGTGGTCTGAGTCAGCATTAGCTCCTCTGAAACTTCTTACATCTAGTATGTCTGATCCATGTCTCTTATCTATGACTATATGATCTATTTGATTCTGGGTGTTGCCATCAGGTGAGATCCAGGTAACCTTGTGAATATTCTTATGTTGGAATTTTGTGCTGCTGATAGACATTCCTTTTCCTGATGTAAAATCCACTAATCTTATGCCATTATTGTTGGTCTCTTCATGTAAGCTTTCTTTGCCAATTGTTGGTCTGAATGCTGGTTCCTTTCCAATTTTTGCATTGAAATCTCCTAGGACTATTTTGATGTCATGCTTTGGTGCTTCATCATAAATTCTTTTCAGTCCATCATAGAAGGCTTCTTTTGTGTTATCATCTGCATCTTCAGTAGGGGCATGAACATTGATAAATGATATGTTGAAGAATTTTCCTTTCAAACGTAATGAGCAGAGTCTATCACTTACAGGTTTAAATCCAATGACATTACCTACCATTTCCTTTTTAACAGCAAAACCTGTACCTAAGTTGTTAGTGCTTCCACCACTATAAAATATAGTATACTCCTTGGTTCTGAGAATGTCCGAGTCTTTCCACCTGATTTCCTGTAGGGCTACAAGGGGTATCCTATATTTCTTTAACACTTCAGTAAGTTGGGCTAGCGCACCTGCTCTATAAAGGCTTAGCACGTTCCATGTCGCAAAACAAAAATCATGTCCTTTTCCAGGCCTAGGTCGTTTTCCGTTGAGATCTGTCCGGGTTATCTTGTGTGTATTAGCTTTCGTAACAGTATTTTTTATATGACAGAGTTGTTAGCCCTGTGCATAACCATCTGGGGGGCTGCCCCTTTCAGCTCTCTGGATAGCTGCCTTTATTTTCGGGTAAGGTGCCCTAGCCTTTGTGGATCCCTCCACTTCCTGCAAGGCAGCAGGTTTGATTTTGGTCCACCCCGGGTATTTTATTTACCCGGTACCCACCATATCTGGAGGGCATTCCCCTATCCGCCACCTGGGGAGGCGCTCGATGGGAGATCAAAAACTCCACACGAGATAGCATACATAGGGGACAAACCTTTATTAGTTGCAGATTTTTTTTTTTAAATTCATACATTGTGTAATTACTCCACTAAAATAAGCCCCATCCCTTTTCCAAAAGGTAAGGTATTAAAATATCAATAACTAGCATCAGGTCAGGTAAGCCATTAGAGTCGCTAACTTCAAACTTCCAATCTTCACCGAGAGTCGAGACCCATCTGTTCGGAATAAGTAGCAAATATATTAGGCCTATAGATATTGAACTAACTGTGTTCACAAAATGTGATTTGTGCACAACAATTGAAGGGTTGGGGTCTTGGGACGGATAGTAGATGCAATCGCCCCCCCCCCCCACTCACCTGATTGGCCAACATAGCAGAGGGCGGGGCAATATAATATAACAGTCGGATCCTCCAGTGTCATCATATTATTAAAAAAAAAAAAAAAACAATGGCAGCCATAAATGTGTAAGACATTTATAGATTATAGACACCATCCCTAGCTATAATTGTATGATATTTTCCTGCTGACATAAATAGCTAGACCCATTAAAAGATAAATATTAGACTTATTAAACTATATAATATCCAAGTAAAAAGAAATGTAACTATATTTTAGGAATATCTCAATGTAGGCCTATACGGTTGATCTCTGTTTAAAATCTCCTTCTTCAGTATCTCTAGCTATTAGCCAATTTGTTTTTAAATAAGTTGTACGCTTTAGTCAGTCGAATGCATATTGGAATCATTTTGTGCTACAAATGAAAGAGCTTAGGAAATTTGATTCTGCAGTACTTAATGTACACTAAAATTATCATATACCCTTCAAAAAACATTGCTTATGGTCACGTCCTTTATTTTGTATACCGGATTAAAAAAAAAAAAAAAGCTAGCTATAGTTTTTCCGCCATTAAATTTTTTTCCCAATATCTCTTGAAAATGTCCTATGGAGATTTTCAATATAGGCCTACATCTTTGTATTCTAAAAAAAAGGTCAAGAATTGATGCCAACTAAATAATACAAATTAGTATGTCCTACCAAAGCTAAAGAGCTATTAAATGAGATTTTACAGTGCTAAAAAGTGCACATAATGTATCGTATACCTCCTTAATTACATAGCTAATCAAACATTTCCTATATTCTATACACCGGATGAAACAAATAGCTAGCTATTTATGGTTATCCTCCAAAGAAATATATGTACTCATTTAATCTAGCAAACTCGTCCCAAGGGCGGATAGGGGAAGGACCCTTAGATATATTATAATGGTTAGCTGTGAATAAACAGCAGCGGACCAACTGGTTTGCAGTCTTGGAGGATACATGGACTGAGGTATTCCAGCTGGTTAGGGCCTCTAAAAAAATACAGGAAAATGATTGATGTTCCCAAAGGAGGAGTTATGTTTATTGTAAAAAGTCCCTTCCCTCTGATAAATATGATAACCACATATATCTAGTAGTTTTAGGGCATTTTTAGTTAGGCCTAGTTGCATTTTTCTTCACATACCCTGTAAGCTTTGCCCCACCCCCTTTAGCCTATAAAGCTTTGTCCTTCTTTTTCTATTTCTTTTTGTATTCCCCGCAATCTGGCATATTTAAAAAAAAATTGAACACAAAAAAAAGTCATATAGATCTATGGGTTAGTCACCTTCATCCCAACATCCCTGCACGTTTCTGGCTACACGCCATCTAAACGACTAGTCACAGACCTATAACTTAGGTCTATTTAGTTTGCCTACACCTTTCGATGCAAACATATTATTAAAAAAAAATCATTTCCATATTTTTAATGCAGGATAGACATATTCTTTGGAATGTTCTGCATCTTGCTAAAATAGATTTGACCGAGCTTATGAGATTTCGATCCACCTAGCTAGTCCTAGCCCAAGACTACAGCAAATGTGTAAACTGATGTTAAAATTTATTATGATTTGATCTATATAAATCGTATGCCGTATGCCCTTTAGAGGGTAAATCAAGACCTTGAACTACTATTGTATATGATTTTACTAAATTTTGCTACCGGTATTGTCTGTTGTTTTTTTTTTTGCATACAACTAGATTCTACGTTTAGACTTTATGTCGGTCATGATGATAGTAACTTTTTAAAAATAGGGAGGAGGGGGAAATGACGTTTTTCGTTCCGTGTTTTCTTCCCAACACACGCACAGTACAAGCCTCTTTAGCTAAAAACCATGAGTTCTCGCCCTTTTTCTCGCAGTCACTGAGTCTGCGAAATAACAGGCCCAGTAGGAAAGACACACGGCTTCGGGGAGGCGGGTAGAAGGAGTTTTACATTTAAAGTGAACTAATGTTCTGCAGATTGTTCCCGAATTGTATGCACCCTGTACGTAAATTGGTAAGTTTTAACTTGTCTAGATATGTAAGAATAGATCTATTATCTAGATCTACTTAGATTTATAGATTATAATAGATCCTATGACTATGACTCTAGATTCTAGATCTAGATCTAGTAAGACAGGCTATGATAATTGATAATCTGATAAGATAATCATAATGTTCATGTATGATTTACTTACTAAGTCTAAGTCTATTCTACTATTCTAGTCCTAAGAATAAGAATATAAATAGAATTAGATCTATAGACTTAGTCTATAGTAGCGGTTCTCAACCTTTTATGCATAATCTGATAATGATTTACTACTATTCTAGTCCTAAAGTAAGAATAAGAATATAATTATAATATAAATAGATCTATTACTATTAGATAGACTTAGTCTTAGTACTTAGTCTTAGTCTATAGCAGCGGTTCTCAACCTTTTATGCTCGGCGACCCCTTCCCACACACACAGCAATAGAAGAATAGACAATAACAATCCATATTTTCGATGGTCTTACTATAGTCTTAGACTCTTAGTAGTCTTAGGCGACCCCTGACAATTCGTCATTTGACTCCCAAGGTTGGTCGCGACCCACAGGTTGAGAACCCCTAGTGGCCTGGTCTATAGTATAATAGTATATTCTAGTCTTTTTAGATCTATATTATTTATTATATATTATAATATATAATATAATAAATATAATATACCTACTAAGGACCTAACCTAATCGTCTAGTCAGTCTAAAGTAAAGTAACTGTAAGTTAGAGTACTAGAGGTCTAGAGTCGAGAAGAGAGTCTAAAGGACTAAACTCAAACTGTAAGTTGTTTAAGTCTAGAGCTCTAACTAGCCTCTAGTCTAGAGTCTATATAATATAATTATAGATTATAGATCTAGGACTAGATTAGATATCTAGATCTAGACTACAGGTGCTACACTATACTGACTATAGACTATAACTATAGTAATATATATACTAGATTTAGATATTATTCTAGAGTCTAGACTTAGACTAGATTATCACTACATCAACTGATCAAGGCACTAGAATGACTAGATGATAACTAGATCTAGAGTTCTAGACAACCTAGTAATACTAAGTAGATAGATCTGGTCAATCTAGATTCTAGATATATCTAGACTCTATCTACTATGTCATCTATGTGTAATTTGGTCATTCTAGATGGATGATAATGATAGATCTAGATTAGAATTATTAGATTTAGAATCTAAATTCACTAATTCTAAAGGATCTAGATTTAGACTCTAGTTTAGATAGTATATATTCTAGATTTCTATCCCAATCCCAATATTAGTATATATCTAGAATTTAGATCTAGAGACTAGTTCACTAGTTGAACTAGTTGCCTAGTTTACTACTATAAATAGATTTTAGATCTAGATTAATAATAATAATAAATCTTTATTATCCGTAAAGAACTTTGTCTTAGAATTTGTGCATTACACCAAACAAAAACATTATAACTATAAGAAACCAAAATGTACATTCACACCAGACTCACTCATAATTTACATGTGACAAAATTACATCTAATAATAGATAATACTCTAGATCTAGACTGTCTAGATTTGTCATTTTTGCCTCATTTGGACTAGACTACTAATTTAAAATGTTACAGTGACTCCTAACTCCTAGAAAGTACCCCCTTTCAGACCTTGCAATCTATGACTATGGAACAGTTGATGTAAAGGTCATCAGTTTCTTAGGCTAGCAGTTAATGAGCAGGGTGTCATGTGGCTAGCACAATGACCGTCTTTAATTTCCCCAACTAGAATCAGGTACCCATTAAAGTTGGTTGGACTCATGAGCATCCTAAAAATCCCAGTCTTCACTGAGATTCAAACCCAGGATCTCTCTGTTCAGAAGCCAAGCGCTTTACTATTCAGCCACCATGCCCCCTGACTCCTAGAAAAGTCTTTGTTAAATATTATAAGGGAAACAAAATAGTGGTGGTCTATAGCACATCAGTGCTCAGCCTGCTCAGGGTTAGTTATTCTCAAATTCAGCATTAGGTCAGTGTTTCTTAATTCAGGCCTGTCAATTAGCTCTAAAATCTTGATCATATAATATCTAATTTACATTTAATTATACTACTAGACTAGTCACCCAGATTTAGATCTGGTTGTTTATGAGACTACTTTTATTACCAATCATTCTAGATCTTTAATGTAAATTTACTTTGATTTTGACTTTATTTCAGTATTTCAGTTGATTGTGTGGATTGAGTTTAAAAGGATTAAACATTCAATCTTAAGCTATCGCTGTGTATTCAAGTGTGCACATGTTATGAATCTGTCAATGTGTGTCATGGTTCATTTAAAAGACTCGTTATCATAATACTCAATACACCAACTCTACAACAAGAACCTAACAACCTATATGTTAACTTGAATTGTCTATCAAATATAGGCCCTAATTTTATTATCAATGTGGCTAAATACAATCTTGTTTTTATTACTTATAAAAGGCATTTATGGGCTGAATAAAATTACTGGTAGATTAGATCTATTAACATTAAAGTAAATGCAGTTAATAATTTGACAATATTATAAAAAGAGTTTGTGTTTTTAAACAAACTCAGAAGCCAATGTGATTATATTGTTTGGCCTGCTGCTGTTACTATTTACATGGTTCAGTGTAAGCTTGGCTTAACAGATGTGATTATGTAATCATCTCAGTGATGGGTAACCTACATTAAAAGGAGTTGGTTAGGTCAATCTCTCATTTAAGGCCTATGTAAGAAGGCCTTCCCTTTGCCCAAGTTACTAAATGGCCTTTAGCTTTGGCATCACAAGATTAATTTATAATAAATAAATAACACTAAACACATAGTAAATCTTGTTTAAAAAATGAGTATAAAAAAAATGCATTCTTTCTTCTTTTTTTTTTAATAAAAATAAACATTCTCTATACATTTTTAGTAACTTGTATAACAGAAAACACATTCATTATTAATATGTAATTTACTGAGCCTATAAAATCAAGTCACTCTGCCTGTCTGGTAAAAATTGTATATGTACACATTTCTAACCTTTCCATTCTTGGATCATGTTGAAACTTATCACAATGATTCATTGTTTATTTCATTCATATTCATTGTTAATTAATTTTGTTTTATTTGAAAAATGTTCTAAATTAGCGACAGGCAACCCATGCACTATAAAATATAAAAAATTGTGAAATAACAATAGTTTATTAAAACATGTCAGCCTTTCCTTCAAGTTCGAATTCAGACAATAGCAACTTTCATGTTTCTTTTTTTTTTAATAGTAATTGATGCTATTTCAGCTAATATTAGCTAAGTTTAAAAAAAAATAAAAAATTATTTACCTTGTTTTAATAAATTTATTTTGGGAAATAACTAAACTGTATGCATAATTGTTAGAAAAATATATATACAAAATAATCACCATCCTTTCTTGATATAGCCTCTTCTGTTGTTTACTGTTAGTGACAATAAATAGGACTAACATTATGCAGATAAACTTGCATTGAATATTGTTAGGCATAAAACAAGCACACACACAAAAAATAAATAAAAAACTATTCACTAAAATCTAATACATACATTAATCTACAATGCTATTTAACCTTATACCAAAACTAGAAAAGACAGACACTGTTTGGAATCCCTTACCTAAAAAAGAAATATTACAACAAAACACATACACAAAGTACGATGAAGTTTATTAAAAGGAACTACTCACACTTAAAATTCCGTTTATAAAGTCATTTAGAGACACTTAGTATAAAAGATTTCTTGTTCCATATGCTAGGACAAATAACAACAATTTTTTCTTTCTGTTTGGCAAAGTGGTATCTGGGAGAAGGTTTTCGTGCTGCCTTTTCAAAAGCTGTTGTTTTTTTTTAAGTTGCTTGAGTCTGAATTCAAACTTGCAGTCTCAAGACTCCACAATGGAAATCCAAAGAGCTTGTCACTGAGCTATCCAAATACTTGTAAAATAGGTTTTATAGTAATCTATTGCTAGTTGCACATTTTTGCAGACTCTATTTCTAGTTGCACTTTTTGCAGACAACCTAATTCTCTACACAAGGCTTGTCTCCTCTTAACTTAGTACATTTTCTATATAAAACATTTATTAATTAGGACTAATTAATGGTTAATTTATTTATTGATTCATGTGTTGTCATCAACAATGAATAATTGTGCTAAGTTTCAATTTGACCTGAAAATGGAGGTGGGAGAAATAATGTGTACTAGATTCCTTCCGGATAAAGTGTAGAAAAAGATTTCTTCTTATCTTATATAATACAGACGTTACTTCAAAAAAGAAGATGATTACGTCCTACGCGTCATGCATTTAGTCATGCATATTAACCAATGACTTAAATTCTGCCAAGTCACTGGTTTTCCTGGCTAGCTCAGGCAACCCATTCCATGCTCTAATAGCACTAGGGAAGAAGGAGTATTTGTACAAATTTGTCCTAGCATATGGGACGAGGAATGTGCCTTTATCTTTGTGTCTTTCAGAGTATTTTATTAAATTTTGTTTTTGTATTTGAAGATTATGGTTCAGTGTTTTATTTATTATTGCTACTTTACTTTTGAGCCTTCTGTCCTGAAGGCTTTCTAAATTTACTGATTTTACTAAAGGTGTTACTCTAGTCAAATGTGAATATTCGTTTTAGAGTATGATCTAAGCTTCTAATTAAGATAACAAGTGAGAAATTATTTATTTATTAAGCACAAATCCAAATTTTTTAACCCATATATTCTGACACATGGAAATAGGAGCTAACCAATTTTTGAACTAACATAAATACTTTTTAATCTTTGTCTTTATAGTGTTACCTAGCATACAGCATACTCTTTCCAGATATAGACTGATTTTAGTTCTATGAAGTCTTATTTGAACAAAATGGGTATCAACCACCAAAACTATTATTAGATATTTTGTAATCTATAATCTACACTTCAAATATTGTTCTTAAAAATCAGCACAATCACATCTGAATGAAATATTTTCATTTTATTGTTTACTAGAAATTGTTGTGCTACCCTTATTTCCAACACACATTAAATCCACTCTAAAAAAAAAAATTATGTTGGTTTCTTTTTGAACAATGCTTTACATTTTTACATTTCAGTGGATTTACAAAATTTGTAGTGGATTATGCCAGTAGAGTCAACAGAGGACGCCCCCCTTGTCCAGTACCATCATCGTCATCCAAGCCATCACCATCATCATTTCTTGCCATGCTACGCTGAGGGTTTAGGCCTGGTTTCAGGACCAGATGACCTTTGTCATTCAAGCACAGCAGACCACATTGCAGCTTCAGCTGCTCTTTCTCTAGACAGTAACGACAATCTCATCAGCACACATAGCCCACCTCTGATCAATCTAAGTCCAAACCTGAGCCCCTCTTCCGAATCTCGTGTTTCACCATTTTATGATTTTAGAGAGACAACTCGCAGGAGAAGTGCTCAAGGTAAAGCTATTTTAAATCTATTCTTTTGTTTAATTAAACCACTGTTTTATTAGGCTTTTTGAGCTCTGTTCCAAGAATGCCAAATAAGAAATTCATTTTTAGGTAATGATCTAAATTCTGTTTGGGGTTGATAAATATCTGGGTTATTTAAAAAAATGACTTTTAACTTTTTTTTTTTTTTTTCGGGATAAAAAAAAATGTTTACAAAGTTTTAAGGAATTTAAAGAGAGATTAGACATAGTTTGATAATATTTTTATATTTATGAGACTATGGACAGCATTTGAATGTTAAAGAAATAAACTATTAAAAAATCTTTTCATGTTGTGGGAGTGTCAGCTAATAAAATAAATACTGATTACAAGTTTTGCACATAGCGGATTATGATTCAATGTTTTATAAATTTGGATTTCTAAAAGTTTTTGTGTAGCCTTATTGAGGCAACTAGAGCTAGTTTACATTTGCATATTCATGAAAATAATTGATGTTCATTTTTTAATCATATGATTTATTTTTCAATTAGGCAATGGAAATTTTGGTTTGGCAAAATAGCTTACCATTGTTCTATTATTTTTTTTTTTTTTTTATTGTAGAATAAATTTTTTATTTTAATTTTCATCATTAGTTAAAAGTTTCTTCTGAAACCATATAGTTACGAACAGTTACTACTTATTGTTAGTTTTATTATGAAAGGAGAGCAGAAACAATAGAATGCTAGGTTTGTGTTTGTTTTTTTGTTGTTAAGTCTTCTTCATTTAATTATGTTGCCTTTCTGTTCATGGTACATTAAATGAGAATTGGAGAAAAGAAATTGTGCAATTTTACTTTCTATGAAATTTTTAGGGTTGAATGGGTTTTTTTTAATTAAGGTGGAATGAAAATAAATACCTGGTCTTTGTCGAGTCTACCATTTGAAATAGCTGCTTCCACAAAACTTATTTTATTTTTAGAATCTGCATTATTTTAGTCCTCAAGCAACAGATTTGAAATTTTATTTTTCAACTGCCAAGATAAATGTGTATTACTTTAAGTATGGTCTAAGTGTTCTTTGGATGAGTTATGGTGAGTTGCATTCCTTGGAGTAAACACAAAAAAAAAGATCTTTTCAGAAATAATGGTTTTGTCGGTGCAAAATTTGAAGGAATTGGTCTTCAATCTGTACAACTGAGGTCTTACTAGTTATTGTATATTTTGTTGTAACCTCTAGTCTGGTGATTTCATTTCTAAAATGATCCCTTCTCCCAGATGTCTTGCACTCTACACACAAGTAGACTTGATTTCTCTCCCCTCATGATGCTTTTTTATTTGTACAAAGATTTGGCCCAAACTATGCTTTCAATTTCAATACATATATCTTCATGAGAAAAATGGTACACTTTCTTGTCCCTTGATAATACCTTTTACAGCCTAGTTATTTTAATATTGAAATGTATACAGTTAAACTGTTAACACAGCAGTCATAAAACAGGACTAACATTATGCAGATAAACTTGCATAGAATATTGTTAGGCATAAAACAAGCACACACACACACACATAAAAAAGCATACAGTCAAGGACCTGGAGGAGGGGAGGGGGAAATAGAAAACTGGTTTCATTTAGTCCTGCGACATTTTCAACATCTCCCCTTTTCTCGAAGAATTTTCGTTTCTGCGCAAATAGACATACGGAGTCCTGAAGTGAAGACTAGTCAGTTGTATTTTATGTCATTAAGTAGAGCTAGATCTGATTTTACGAGTGTGTTTCTGGGGATTTCTTAACATTGAACGTTTTTTTTTAAAATATTGAACACCTGATTCTAAGGCTGACTACACACACACACATAGATGTGCTGAGTTTGAGATGAATGGAACGTGTGTGTTTTCTCCCTTGTTCCCTCAAGTAGTAAAAAAAACAACTAGTGACTCCTCCATTTTGTTTCTCTCCTCTCCTTGTCACACTCCTAAGCCTGCTGTAAAGTCTCACAGTGTATCGAATTCCCCCCTCTGCCCGCTAGGCCTTGCTTGGTGGCAAGTTGAAAAGGAAATAGGGCAAGAAAGGGGGATGTTGGAAATTTGGCAGACCAGCCCAGCGATAGTAAGGAACTGAAGGGAATTTTGTTTTTTCTCTTTCGGTATTAGATATGTTAGTAAACGGGGAAAGGGATATTTCTTATAGATAAACTCACAGTCGGTTAATCGAACCACATCGGGACTCGATACTTTTGATCCTAATAAATGGATTTGACAGTATAAATAGGATTTTTTTCGGTACTTTATAATATACATAGTAATTTTAGTAAGAACTTTTCCCTTTAAAAAAAAACAACAATTAAGCAAATTATTTTTCTTAATGAAAAAAAAAAAGGAGGTTGAGGTCTGCAGTGCTAAAAACAAAACGCAAATCTTTGACTAGCCAGACACTAACTTTAAGTATCTCTTAAATATATACGTATAGGTCTTTTCATATTAATGTTCTAACGCGAGGACTCTTTACAAGGCAAATCAATGTATAGATTAGTCATTAGACCTTAGATCGTAGGTCATTAGATCTTTAATAGTAGGTCATTAGACTTGCTCATCCAGGAAATCCAAAGTATCTTTTGAAAAAAAAATGTCCAGGGACTCTTCGTTGCATTTGTGTGTGTGTGTACTCACTAAGTTGTCGTCTGGGGAGAGTGTACAATGTAACAAATAACTTGTTCACTTGTTTGACACCATGCTGACGTGAAAATAAAACCTTCAAGAACTAAATCCTCTTAAACTGCCCCCCTCCACTATTTTTGTTTAGCCGTGAAGTTTTGCGAACGTCACTTTGTCAACGTAGAGTAAAGTCAATGAGTACATTAGAGTGTAGACTTCTTTGTTTGGACTGGACTGACCCAGTTGCACGCTGGCTTGAAACATTGAACAATGTCATGGCAATCAAGTCTGTTTTCGTCGTAAATGCATCCGCTTTTTAACAGCGTCAGCTTTTTAACAGCATCAGCCCTTTAACGGCTTCAGCTTTTTAACAACATCAGCTTTTTAACAACATCAGCTTTTTAACAGCATCAGCTTTTTAACAGCATCAGCTTTTTAACAACATCAGCTTTTTAACAACATCAGCTTTTTAACAGCATCAGCTTTTTAACAGCATCAGCTTTTTAACAACATCAGCTTTTTAACAACATCAGCTTTTTAACAGCATCAGCCCTCTAACAGTATCATCCCTTTAACAGCATCTGCCCTTTAACAGCATCAGCTTTTTAACAGCATCAGCTTTTTAACAGCTTCAGCCCTTTAACAGCTTCAGCCCTTTAACAGTATCATCCCTTTAACAGCATCTGCCCTTTAACAGCTTCAGCCCTCTAACAGTATCATCCCTTTAATAGCATCAGCTTTTTAACAGCTTCAGCCCTCTAACAGTATCATCCCTTTAACAGCATCTGCCCTTTAACAGCATCAGCTTTTTAACAGCTTCAGCCCTCTAACAGTATCATCCCTTTAACAGCATCTGCCCTTTAACAGAATCAGCTTTTTAACAGCATCAGCTTTTCGTAACAAAATGTAGAAAGATAAGTCGAACTTGATGGCAGTGACCAAACTATCCCCCGACTTCAGTGATACGTCTTTGTACAAACATTAATGGCGTATTCTGATTTTGTTATTCTCGGGAGATGGTTATAATTATTCTGAAACGTTTGAATTCATTAGAAATTTAAAAAACGAAGTAAATATTGATTTCGATACATTACTTGACTGGATTGAAAAAACAAATTGTTTAAAATGGCGAAATACTGTCATATTTGTTAGTATGTGTATCTATCATGGTATCTCATTACACCAGACTTAATATGTTTCTCTATCTTGGTATTTATTTTTTTTTAATCCACGTTTTTCTCCTGGCTAAAGTGTCCATACCGTCCCCTTTCCCGCCCAATCGTATGCCCGTTGCGAGCTTATCACTCACTGTTAGGCGCGATGTTTTCTCCAGACATCTTCCAGCTCCTCAGGCCTGAGCTCTTCTGTCTAATGAGTCTGGTCAAATGTAACAAACCCTAGCAAACAATGTGCTTGGATTCTCTTCGACTACTGTTTCTTGGACACCTAGTACTTGACAATATCAACCTTAAATGGAGCTAGCTGCATGAGGGACACATCGGCAAAGTCTGTTTATACCGAGGTTTAGCTAATTCATATAAATAAGTGAAATGTTTTAATCCGTGTAGAAACATTTATAAAGAACAGTAGAACAGTCCCTTGTGTGTATATGTATATGAAAAGTCGTGACCCATGCAGAACATTGTTCGAAATGTATTCTATGCTATAATAACCGATGGCCTTAAATAAGGCAGACTACATTTCGCCAAGTTGAAAGGTTGCACTGTATCCTATCATTTCAGATCAGTATACTAGTAACCACCCAATGCAACACTCCCCACAAGGCATCTCTGGATATATTACGGCTGACGATTCGGGAAGAAAGGTAAATGCCCTTTACATTTTCAACTTTTAGCCTTACGTTAACATTTCCACTCTGGACATTATGTTTAGAAATACTCAATGTGTTGTGTGACCTCGAGCGCTGCCACTAGTGGAGACCAAAAATAAAGAAGCTGCAAATGTCGTTTCAGAAACCAACCATCCGAGAGTGGATTCTAGTGCAAATGTTTTGAATGTTCCCCCATCCATCTTTCCATCACATTCACAGTGCGTTTCTTTGTTTTTTAGTCCAAGTTCATAGTTCTGTCCTGCTCTGTGAAGCCCTCACTTTTCGCCGAGCCCTTCACTAATGAGATGTAAGGCTTTTGTGCTAAAACTGGCGAGTTCAAGCCATAGTTACCAGATGTTGCCTCAAAGATATGCTGCAAGAGGAGGGGGGTGAGGTGGGATGGGGGGTGTCATTGACAGGGAGAAACAAAAAGGGGGATATCGGAAAATTTGACATGATGATTTGCTTGGAATTTAGATCTCTGAATTAATACTTTTTTTTTTTACTTCAGTTTGGTCAATAATGCCCGGATGTTTCAGAGAGAAAAACAAAAATCACAATACTGGCGAGAGTGGATAGTACACACACACATTAAACAAATGAAATAGCTTTCTAGCTCTATAAACAACCACTTCAACTGGATGGCTGCCTGGTCGTGCGGTTTGCGCGCTGGACTGTCGTTCAGATTTATCGATGGTCTAGGGTTCAAACCCTGCCCGCTCCCATCCCCCGTAGTCCTGCGGGGGATTGGGCTAGGATGTAATTATCTTCAACTCTGAAGGAACATCCGAAACATGTCAAACATTTGACAAAACTTGGTACGCTGCTTTCAAAACAAGGGAACACAAAGATACTCTGCACATGTATTGGCTAGTGTTGAGCCTAAAGTAGATTACACTTAGACTAGCATGGAGCGAGTTTCATTAGTTTATGGGTCTTCCTCTCCAGCCAATGATAACTGTTCAATTCACCTATATAGAACAGCTCTTTGATTCAATGAGATGTCATCTGAAACTGGTTAAAGCCTCGGTTTGACAGAGCTTAAAATGTTAGACATAATGGCAGCACTCTAAGCATCATCCATTGTTTCAGCACCTTGCTTCACATTTGTTATTGCCAGTACGTAACAGTGGAAGAAACAATAAATATATATGGTACTGGTAACCCTGCCGGACCAAGTAACAGTTGAAGGCAATGCTCTGATCTCTGTTAATCAATGATTTTAGTTGTTATTGTCTCGGTGTCGTTTTAAATCTTTAACTGTGTCTCAGATACATTTTTTTTTGTTTGACGTACAGTGCAATGCGAGTGCTTATTAAATGTGGGCGCCTCTGCGATGTACTCGTTTGGGCCGCCTCTGTCATTTATTCAGTAGGACCGTCTCTGCTGTGACTTATTCAATTCGGGCCGCATGTGGCTTTCAAGCCTGTGCGTGTGTGTACAATGAGATTTGAACCAAAAAAAAAAAACTGCATTTATTTAAGAGCAAGAATTCAGAGAGAAGCGTAACTTGTGGGAGGAGGGGGGTGGCCCAGCTGTCAAGAGGACGTTGACGTGGGAGGAAGAATGGGACGAGGGGGGGGGGATATTGAGGGAGGGGGGGTGTTCAAGATAACGGCGTCTGAAATATAAGGGTTAGAGTACTTAAAACTTAAAACCTATTTGTGTGTTTATATAATACTTTTTTCTGTACACATTTTGGGTATGCTGTGTACTGTTTTCTATGTACACGCAGTGTGTATTTCTCTTACTTCTCTGTCAGACAAAAACAAAGTACTTAGAGCATTTATTGCATTTATTTTTAACACATTTTTCAGGATATACAGTTTTGTTTACCTACCCTATCCCCTCCTACACACACACACACAGTTGACACGAATCTTATTTCCACCCCACCCCCTCTCTCCTCCTTAAACGTTCCATTCATCTCCATTTTTTTAAATTTTTTTTTGTTAAAATTAAACCCAAAGCTTCAACTGCAAGCTCACCTCATCTCATCGATACGTGCGTTTGAAGTCGAGGCCAACAAGCACATTGAACAAGCCTAGTAGTGATGGGTGTGTGGTTGAGACTAGTTCAGAGTACAGACACGGGCCGATTAACCCATCCAATCTCTTGCGTGTTTGAAGTGTGTCCCTATGTGCACTTACCTCGTGAACAGAGCTACACTGTTGGTTGGTTATTGATTGGCTTCTCTAGCAAACGTTTCGTTCCGTTCATCGTTGGAGTTCTCTGCTTTTCTCTCTATGTGTTTAAGTGTGTCTCTGCTTTTCTCTCTCTCTCTCTCTGTGTCTTCTTTTCTGTATATGTGTGTGTGTCTCCTCTCTATATATGTTAGTGTGTGTTCCCAAGTCGCTCTGCAGTTTCCAAGTTGTTTTTTTTTGTCTGAAGCTACTTCCTCTTGTCCCCCCCCCCCCTTTTTTCTCCAACTCACTCTTGTAATTTTCATCAGGCTATTCAGTCCTTGTACAGCTGTGGTCGAGTGTGAAAAGAATGTGACTGGGAAGGGGGGGGGGGGGTGAGGAGAAGGGAAGACCCGCCCATGGCCCAACAGCAGTGACATAATCAATGTTATCGCTAAACGTGCACGCCACTGGCTGTGAGATATTGACAAGGACAAGGAAATGAAAGTTATAAAGTTCCTCTGGAGAGCTGACCCACTTCCCTTCAGCTGTGGGGGCAGTGCGTGTGAGCGTATTCAATGGGGGGTGAAGCGTGACGATGGGGGCGTGAATGCAGTATTTCTTTTAAGGATGTGACGCTGGGCCTTGTTCTCAGTGCTCCCATCTAGATCAAAGCAGATGGGATGGAAATAATAGCTAGAGCTGGTTTTTTAAAAAGTCTTAGAGTCTAGTATTTAGTACTGGATTTTAAAAAAAAACAAAATATAACAAAATATAATCAGTAAGGGAAAAAGTCTTTGCTTTGCTGGGTTACTGAAAAGGTAACAATGGTGAAAATGTTTGCTTCACTCTCCCCCACCTCTCGAATGTAATGATGTTTGAAATAGCATGTATAGTTAGTTATTCTCGGAGCCAGTTGAAATTTAGCCGAATCAATCCAAAAATTAACCTATTAGTTAATAATTTAGAATCATTTAGGCTCCTAGGTTCTCAAATCATCTCCATTAAAAGGATTTTCCCTTCCAACTTCTTATAATCCATATCTCTACAGCCAAGAAAACGTTTAGGTCTGATGTTTATGTAAAGCATTTTAGTTTAGCCGTTTCTTGGTGTTTCTGTCAATGTGAAATTGTCAAGACGCTTTTCTGAGACCAAATCTCCTTAGGTACATCCAATTTCAGAAGTTATATAGAATTAAACGGTCACTGGTCAACCGAACACATAAGGCGTCTACAACAATTCAGCAATCTATGGAACACATTCAAATAAAATATATTTTTTTAATAGCTTCATATCTACTTTGAAACATTTAACCTCTTTGGTGCGTTAAATACACAATATTCATTTGAATTAGACAAGTTGTTTTTTTTGTTTTGTTTTGTTTTTTAAGAAGCAACTGAACATGTCCTTTATTGCCACACTATATCAATCGATTCTAAGATCATTTTACTTTATTCGTTACTAATATGTTGACTAATTGAATGTTTTACGAGTTTTGCTTAGTGTTTTGTTTTGGAACATGGTACAATAGTGTTTGAGAGTGTGTTGTTTTGTTGGGAGAGTGTGTGTGTGTGTGTGTGTATTTCGGTTCAGTTTCCAAAGTCGGTCTGGATTGGCTTAGAATGTAACGTACTGAACCATTGCAGACTCCATTGTGAGTATTCCTAGCAGCCTATTTACGTACAGAACATGGCGGGAATCGAACTGCTTCAGTCCTCCTAGCTTCAGGCCATTCAAAGCCATTGGAAGTAGCAATCGATACGAGTCGGTAGGAAAGTCGCCCTTTTTACACGAACGGTGTGGCTAGAGCAGATAAGAGAATGGATATGACGAACTCGTGAGTACGAGTAACATTGTGGCAGGTATAAAGAAGTCACTATTTGACTTGGGCCATCAGTTCAGTGATCCAATTAGAATGTGGCCTCCACAATTGACGTCCAAGTCATACATTGATCTTAACTACATAAACAAGTAGAAATGCTACACTACTAAGCATCGGGTTTGTCAAAAGTGGTTTAAAAAAAAAAAAGAGCATAGTGCCATATGTTTAAAATCCGTCTTTCTTTTCTTCCAGTTGTTATTAGTAAGTTTTTATATTTAATTATATTTATATACATTGTCCTGTTTTTCTTTTATTCTAAACCACTATCTAATCCTGATTTTAATCTATTGATAACATTGAGCTAAAATCTTATAGACTTTGACCATCTTCAGAATAGTTCTGGTAAATGCGCGTGTTAGATTTCGTCGATATTACAATTGCGAATAGCTCTCACTGATTTCTTTGTGCCCTGGTCTCGGGTTGACGTCATTTCTGTTTACCATTGTCAAGAGAGAACAAAAAAAAAAAACGTGGCAGAAAGACGGGGGTCTAGTTCATGCTTGTTTCACAGTCTGATTTGTGTCATTGCGTAGTAAACAATCGTACACTTTTCACGCATTTCAATATTGACTTGTTTACAATAGCCACTGTTGTTAGTGTGTGTGTGTGACTGTTTTATTAGCATTCTTTAAAAAAAAAAAAAAGGGGGTTCTTTCTGCGATTTGTCTCAAAACTAATGATGTGTACTTGTGCACCATTAACAGGGCTGGCTGGGCGTGCGTTTCGATGGTGCAAGATGCAAACATCAACCATAGTTTTTTTCCCTTTCAAAGATTAGGAAAATAGGATCTAAATGCCATTTTTTATCTATACGCTAATAAAACTTGATGTCAACCGCACCGGTGCCTGGTTTTCATCAATAATTTGGTCACTGCTTCTCTAGACACAGGCTCCAGGCAAGACATCTACTTTGATAGATGATTTACAACAGAAGAATGCTTGTCGAATTGAAAAGTTCTTGATCTCACTATTTATTTATCTTGATCTCACTATTTATTTATAGACTTAGATGAGCTCTTTAGTCTTGGCCCATAGTCTGAACCCAAAATGTCTGAGTAGCAGCAGGAATGTGAAGCTCTGTGTCACGTGGATTGCATGAAAGTAGGCTGCCTGTCATAGCGTGCTTGTTAAACAAGTGACATTGTGCTGGCATCTCGCTTGCAGTTTCAATGCGAAAGTAAAAGTTTTACTAAGACTTTGACGGCAAGACTTGATATTTCATAACATTTCATGATGGTTCTGTCATGCGAGACCCCATTGAAGCATCTGTTCTGGAACATTTGTTAGTGGGCAGTTTTTGGTTTTCCTTTCCAACTCATCGCATTTTTATATATCTATTTTAAAGTTTCACGTTTTCTCTGTCACCTTTTGTAGATTGTGTTGAATAGTCCGAGAAGACTCAAGTAATTCTCTAGTCAAATCTTCTCGGTACCGGTGTGTGTGTGTTCACGACTTTCTCCCACAGCACTGACCTACACTCAGTTCAATAGAACAGATTATGTCATAAGCCTTTTGTTTAACTTTACTGATAGAGATGGTTTTTAAACTGCCGTGACCTTCTTGATTGTAACTGTCTCTATTAAATCAGAAAGTTACTTAAAAAAGAATTCCTACAATTGTTATCAATAGCTCACACAGTTTAAAGCACAATAGAGGCACATTGTCTATGCTTAGAACAGGAGGTCAGAGTGCGTTTTTGTTTCTTGCGTCAAGCATTGAACTGGTCGGACAGAAGTGGTCAAGTCAAACATTGAAGTGGTCTGACATGGACGTAGTCAATAATGGATGTGGTCAAGTCAAACATTAAAGTGGTCTGATGTGGATGTAGTCGATAATGGATGTGGTCAAGTCAAACATTGAAGTGGTCTGATGTGGACATAGTCAATAATGGATGTGGTCAAGTCAAACATTGAAGTGGTCTATCATGGACGTAGTCAATAATGGATGTGGTCAAGTCAAACATTAAAGTGGTCTATCATGGACGTAGTCAATAATGGATGTGGTCAAGTCAAACATTGAAGTGGTCTGACGTGGACGTAGTCAATAATGTTTGTGGCATAACATTGACGTGGTCCGTTATGCCTGTTGTGGTTTGTTAGAGTCGCTATATTATTATTATTTTTAAATTACGAAGATGTTTATCTACTTGTCCTAGACTAAGATCAACTCACATGGGTTCCATGGGACTTTGGACTGTCGTCATATTGGTTCGAACCCTACTGGCTGTAACATCCATTTCTGAAGGAATGCGTGAATTGAACAAGTGAACCAAGATGGAACACCCTTTTCTCCAGATTGGTCCCCCCCCCCCCCCCCATATTTTATACGTCTGTTTAGCAACAACTTTTCGAGTTTTTATTTACCTCCGCAAAAGAAACAATAGACTTGAAAGCACAAAGAATTGTATCTCACATGAGAGAAATGCCGCTGTATCCTTTGAAAACTGGAGTTCAGGTCTTATCTGTAGTCAAAACCCAGAACGTTTGGTTTGCTAGCCAACTATTTGGGGCACTGTACGAACAGCAAGGCTGGTACCTAGATCTGCAGGAGACAAACGTGACTAATAGAACGGGGAAGCTCTACACATGCGCATGTGGGGCGGGGGGATAAGGTGGTTTTACTTTATTGTCTCAAAATATTCGTATACACTTCGTTTCATTATTTTGTTTTATGGAATTTATCTCTACTATACTTGTGCATTTATTTCTGCAATACTTATGTATTTGTGTACACAATCCTTAATGTATTATGTATACAATACTTGTGTATTTATTTATACTATGTATTTATGTATACAATACTTGTATACAATACAATGCTTGTGTATCTATTTATACAATGATTGTGTATTTATAAAATGTTTTATGTATTTATACAATGCTCGTGTATTCTTGCATATGATACTTTTGTATTTATTTAATGGCAACATCTTTTCTTCTTGAATCTTCATATCTTTACATAAATAAATGTCGTTGGCAATTCACAAAGAGGTTAAGCTGATCATTGCTATAGATTTTCTTTTATTTAGATTCATCGGTATATAAAAAGAGCAAAACAACAGGTCTATAAATCATGCAGTAATGATGTTTTATCTGTAATTTATTGACCACTGAAAGTCACTCTGCGGTTTTATAGTCGCGTATAGATCTACATGGTCAACTGCTTTTAGTTTTCGATCTGGACTTAAGCCTGATCCATAGTCCCACGTGTTACTATTTCAACTTGGATCAGTTTGGCTCAGCTGTTTGGATAGGCTTTCTATGTCATTTCGGGCTCGCCCTACACAAGTCACTTCACCAGTCCACTCCTAAGTCTCGTCATCATTTACCAGGTCAGATCCCGGTACACGCGTCATGAGCTGAATAGTTGAGATTTACCACAGCCCAACAAAGACTGACAATATTGTATTTATCATCAACCTAGTTGGGGAGCTATAGCTCGGTCATCTTTTCCCTGAGCCACATTGAGTCGTTCTTTTTTTGTTTTTTTTTGTTTGTTTGTTTTGTTTTTCCTCTGTATGTACAATGTCTTTGGAGCTATAACATTTTGATTGTAATTATTTTCATAAATTCATTTTTCGCATATTTATTTTAAAGTACAATCAGAAGCCTGCATTAATTTAGTGATGAAAGAAACAAGATAATTAAACCATCCAAGGTTTCAACAGCCATTTTCCCCCGAAATAAAATCTGATTAAAAAAAACGGGGGACCTGTTAATGTCGTGGGAATGGGGGCCACTATTCAGAGAGTTTCAATAGCAGTCTGACCCTGCCCACCTCGGCACACAATGACATTGATGGGGACATTGACCCCCATCCTCTGCAGGATGTCCTTTTTCTCTGGTTACCAAGTCCTCCCTCTCCTACACCTCTGTTTACCGAGTCACCTGGAATGACCGATGTCCAGATGCCAGCGTGTCTCTCCTGTTGCTCCTTCTGGTAAATGTAGAGCTGAGTTTCTAAATTATACAAACATGCAAGAACTAAACCTAATCTTGGTCCTAAAACTAATGTGAACATTTCGGACTTTGAAAACAGTTTGGACAGTCGGATGAACACATTCATACCCTCATCAAATTAATCCTATTCATTTATTTCTATTCGTAGTCCTGTCTACCAGACACATGTATTGTTGATGGCGAGTCAGTTCATCAACTCAGTTCTTACATTGACAACAGTTTACTCCCCCAGCCCCATTGGGAAGCGATTGGTATTATTGTGATACTGATTTTCTATAACATTTATTTCCACGGAGTGTTATGTTTTATATCTCTTTATGCTTTTAAGTTTCTCAAACACAAAAACCCACTCAAGACTTCCACTGGATAGATGAACAAATGTCCATGCCACCTGTAATTTATTGACTCTTCTCTGATTGTCAAAGCATACAGCAGGTGTTTGTATTTGATATGTTTGACACATTTATTGAATTGTCATTACATAACCCTTGTGTCTATCATGCGATCCTAGACGTCCGTACTTGTTCAGCATTTTAGTGCCAGTGATTTTTTTCCTTTGCGTAATCGAGCCTAAATCTTTTGAATGCTACGAAGTTTTAAAAACAAATCGTTTTTTTTTTGACCCAACAATGTAATGAGATATTCTTTAGAACAGTTTCCCAAACCTTTTCTTTAAAAGAACACCAATTTCCATTTTCGGAGAATTTAGCGGAAATCTTCGCTTGTTTTTTGTTTTTATTTCCCATTTTTTTAAATTAAAAACAATGAGTTTAATTGGATTCTTTATATTTTCTTTGTTATATACAAGTTGAAAACTACAATGAAATCTGCAGACATAAGAAAAATAAAGGTTTAATGACTTTGATGGTATTGTGTTCTTAAAGAGCTGACTTCTTTTTGTTTAATAATAAACTCAATATATATATATTCAAAATAAAAGCTAGTGACCTAATTTTGTTCCTTCTACTTTGCCCAGACCGAAAGTCCAGCAAGAAAGCGTCGCAAACTTGGAGCCTCTCTTCAAGACTTAACCAACGCAAGCAGCCCTCCCCCTTACGTTATCCGGGCCGGGGATCCTGTGTCGGAGTCCAGAAGTGACCGTCGAAGGACTTTATCAACCAGACGAGCATCTGGAGAAAGGGCAGTCACCCCAAGACCCCGTAGAAGGTCAGTTTGAAATGTTTCCAATAGGTCTTTTACAGTATTTCCAATAGGTCTTTTCTAGTGTGTTCTATAACCCTTTCCCTCCCTCGTGTACACACTTGTACTTAACACGCGTACACTTAATTAACAGCTGACAACTTTAGTTTTATGTGTTGCTTCTTTGAACTGTAGTGAGAGAACTGAAGTAGGGCTACTAATGACTTGGTGGTGGTCTCAATGACTTGGTGGTGGTCTCAGTGACTTGGTGGTGGTCTCAATGACTCTTAATGCGGGAGTGTATGTTCAAATGTGTTTGTGTGATAAATCAATGCCTTTGACCTAATTTATTTTAGAATAAACAATAGCTAACGTGTTAATCTATTAGAAAAGTAGATTTTTGTGGTACACGCCGTGCACGTGTGTTAATGATTGTTCTCCAGGTCATCTGTGTTCAGGGGAAGGGATTCTGAGAGTAGTACTCATCTGTCTCAGTGTGGCGTCCAGCGGTACCAACTCTCTGCTTATGTAGTTGTGTATTGAATTCAGGGAAGGGATTCTGAGAGTAGTACTCATCTGTCTCAGTGTGGCGTCCAGCGGTACCAACTCTCTGCTTATGTAGTTGGGTATTGAATTCAGGGGAAGGGATTCTGAGAGTAGTACTCATCTGTCTCAGTGTGGCGTCCAGCGGTACCAACTCTCTGCTTATGTAGTTGTGTATTGAATTCAGGGAAGGGATTCTGAGAGTAGTACTCATCTGTCTCAGTGTGGCGTCCAGCGGTACCAACTCTCTGCTTATGTAGTTGGGTATTGAATTCAGGGGAAGGGATTCTGAGAGTAGTACTCATCTGTCTCAGTGTGGCGTCCAGCGGTACCAACTCTCTGCTTATGTAGTTGTGTATTGAATTCAGGGGAAGGGATTCTGAGAGTAGTACTCATCTATGCCTCAGTGTGGCGTCCAGCGGTACCAACTCTCTGCTTATGTAGTTGGGTATTGAATTCAGGGGAAGGGATTCTGAGAGTAGTACTCATCTGTCTCAGTGTGGCGTCCAGCGGTACCAACTCTCTGCTTATGTAGTTGTGTATTGAATTCAGGGAAGGGATTCTGAGAGTAGTACTCATCTGTCTCAGTGTGGCGTCCAGCGGTACCAACTCTCTGCTTATGTAGTTGTGTATTGAATTCAGGGAAGGGATTCTGAGAGTAGTACTCATCTATGCCTCAGTGTGGCGTCCAGCGGTACCAACTCTCTGCTTATGTAGTTGGGTATTGAATTCAGGGGAAGGGATTCTGAGAGTAGTACTCATCTGTCTCAGTGTGGCGTCCAGCGGTACCAACTCTCTGCTTATGTAGTTGTGTATTGAATTCAGGGAAGGGATTCTGAGAGTAGTACTCATCTGTCTCAGTGTGGCGTCCAGCGGTACCAACTCTCTGCTTATGTAGTTGGGTATTGAATTCAGGGGAAGGGATTCTGAGAGTAGTACTCATCTGTCTCAGTGTGGCGTCCAGCGGTACCAACTCTCTGCTTATGTAGTTGGGTATTGAATTCAGGGGAAGGGATTCTGAGAGTAGTACTCATCTGTCTCAGTGTGGCGTCCAGCGGTACCAACTCTCTGCTTATGTAGTTGGGTATTGAATTCAGGGGAAGGGATTCTGAGAGTAGTACTCATCTGTCTCAGTGTGGCGTCCAGCGGTACCAACTCTCTGCTTATGTAGTTGGGTATTGAATTCAGGGAAGGGATTCTGAGAGTAGTACTCATCTGTCTCAGTGTGGCGTCCAGCGGTACCAACTCTCTGCTTATGTAGTTGGGTATTGAATTCAGGGAAGGGATTCTGAGAGTAGTACTCATCTGTCTCAGTGTGGCGTCCAGCGGTACCAACTCTCTGCTTATGTAGTTGGGTATTGAATTCAGGGAAGGGATTCTGAGAGTAGTACTCATCTGTCTCAGTGTGGCGTCCAGCGGTACCAACTCTCTGCTTATGTAGTTGGGTATTGAATTCAGGGAAGGGATTCTGAGAGTAGTACTCATCTGTCTCAGTGTGGCGTCCAGCGGTACCAACTCTCTGCTTATGTAGTTGGGTATTGAATTCAGGGAAGGGATTCTGAGAGTAGTACTCATCTGTCTCAGTGTGGCGTCCAGCGGTACCAACTCTCTGCTTATGTAGTTGGGTATTGAATTCAGGGGAAGGGATTCTGAGAGTAGTACTCATCTGTCTCAGTGTGGCGTCCAGCGGTACCAACTCTCTGCTTATGTAGTTGGGTATTGAATTCAGGGGAAGGGATTCTGAGAGTAGTACTCATCTGTCTCAGTGTGGCGTCCAGCGGTACCAACTCTCTGCTTATGTAGTTGGGTATTGAATTCAGGGGAAGGGATTCTGAGAGTAGTACTCATCTGTCTCAGTGTGGCGTCCAGCGGTACCAACTCTCTGCTTATGTAGTTGGGTATTGAATTCAGGGAAGGGATTCTGAGAGTAGTACTCATCTGTCTCAGTGTGGCGTCCAGCGGTACCAACTCTCTGCTTATGTAGTTGGGTATTGAATTCAGGGAAGGGATTCTGAGAGTAGTACTCATCTGTCTCAGTGTGGCGTCCAGCGGTACCAACTCTCTGCTTATGTAGTTGGGTATTGAATTCAGGGAAGGGATTCTGAGAGTAGTACTCATCTGTCTCAGTGTGGCGTCCAGCGGTACCAACTCTCTGCTTATGTAGTTGGGTATTGAATTCAGGGAAGGGATTCTGAGAGTAGTACTCATCTGTCTCAGTGTGGCGTCCAGCGGTACCAACTCTCTGCTTATGTAGTTGTGTATTGAATTCAGGGGAAGGGATTCTGAGAGTAGTACTCATCTATGCCTCAGTGTGGCGTCCAGCGGTACCAACTCTCTGCTTATGTAGTTGTGTATTGAATTCAGGGGAAGGGATTCTGAGAGTAGTACTCATCTGTCTCAGTGTGGCGTCCAGCGGTACCAACTCTCTGCTTATGTAGTTGGGTATTGAATTCAGGGAAGGGATTCTGAGAGTAGTACTCATCTGTCTCAGTGTGGCGTCCAGCGGTACCAACTCTCTGCTTATGTAGTTGGGTATTGAATTCAGGGAAGGGATTCTGAGAGTAGTACTCATCTGTCTCAGTGTGGCGTCCAGCGGTACCAACTCTCTGCTTATGTAGTTGGGTATTGAATTCAGGGAAGGGATTCTGAGAGTAGTACTCATCTGTCTCAGTGTGGCGTCCAGCGGTACCAACTCTCTGCTTATGTAGTTG